>NC_134690.1:400141448-400222773 GCF_050947455.1 Rhinoderma darwinii
TATTTTAATTATTACTTATTACTATCTCATAGGCTGAATTACTGAGCTATAATCTGCATACAGTAAATTTGTTTTGTGCCCAGGACTGTTTTAGAACAATAGAAGTGGCAGCTTTAAGTCGTGTCATGAACATCACAGCAGGCGAGCAGTTGTCTCTACATCACTTACCCCGGGGAGCGGCACTGGGCAAGGCTTCACAGGGTTTACTAATGACTGATCGTCTCTTTGTCCCGCTGAAAACTTGTTTATGTAATTGTAATTAAATGTCTCATTGTCAGAAACTTCCTCTTCAAGGGGAAATCTTGATGTACGGTAGTGTGTGGAACGCTATTCTTCTATTGAAGTGTCAGCGCGTCCCCGCTTCAAGTTGATTTCACATAGAAAACTTTTCTTAAGAGATTTTTTGCCGTTTCCTTTTATTTTGCACAATTTTTTTTTTTCAAATTTTTTTTTTTTAAAGGGCTCCAACACTTTAGCTGCTTTTAGCCTTGTATACAGCTGGTTCTCTGTTGGATTCATCCTCGGCAAGTATCCTAATGTGCATAGGGAATACAGTTATGGGGTGTGAAACCATAGGAGGGTGCAGGGGTGTTACAGGGTTAAATGGGTTCCCAGTAGTTTAAAGTTGTGTTTGGCATTGCAGCTCAGCCTCAGTCACTTTAATGGAGCTGAGCTGCAATACCATACACAAACTGTTGACAGGTGTGGCGCTGTTTCTGGAAGAAAACAGCCATGTTTTTTCTAAACTCCTTTAATGTCGAATGCCTATTACTTAACAGGTGTTGAGCTGCAGTACCAGGCACAGCCACAATTGTATGTGTCGCGCTGTGCTTGAGTAAATAATGAAGGGGTTACTGTAGTGACTATCGGTCCAAAAGGAGGTAAGAAGCAAGTTAAAGGGCATGAGGCTGTCAATGTATATGGGCACTACTATGGCTGGCATTATTTTATGGGCACTGATATGTTACTCTGTCACAATGGAATGAGCGCTACAATTTCTGATGTCACTTATTGGGCACTTACATGTAGTTAGCCCTATTTTATTGGAACTGCACTGAAAGAAAAGACAGTAGGTACTTCTATGTGAGGGTCTATTACCTGACTGGTTTTGCAGGGTATAATGGGCAATTGCCCACTGTCCAGCCTCCTAGGGAGGACCCCGAAGACAGGTCCCAAGGAGCACCTGACAGTGGAGCAGAATAGGATATTATTTAAGTACTTGATATTGGTATTATGTACATAGGACTATTATTATGGCTCTACATGGCAGAATTATGTGGGCTGGAAATGTGGTATTATGTGGTAACGGTATGGGAGTATTATTTTGGGCATTTTATGCTAGTCTATGTATGTAGCTTATGGGAAAAAATTTCCAAAAAATGGCGAGCATGACCCTACTTACCTTCTTACCCAGGGTCCCCTGTTTTATAAAACCGATCCCAGTATCTTGTATTGGCACTGCTATGTTACTGATAATTGGCCAATTCTGTGTGACCCTTGGTAATCTGCCTGGGTATATATATATAAGGAAAGCTTGTAGTGTTAACTTTTAGTTTGTGATTAAAGCCTACCTAACTTATCAGGTGACCTTTCAGAATAAGCTGTCATATGTGTGTATGAGGGATAACACTATTAGTGGACATTATATGACTTGTATTCTGCATTATGTAGCAGTTTTCCCCTCTGCAATCTCTATCTCTTACTCCCAGTTGTCACAGAGCTAGTGAGTGGAGGCTACAGCGATCATGTCTCTTATACACAGCACACATATAAGAGGAGAATTCTGCCCTCCTATCTCTATCTGTCACATATATAGGAGCAATAACATTGAGGACATTATACAGCAGTAATGAGCAATGTAGCTGAGAATCCAGCACTGGGGTGACATAGAAATCTTACCAGCAGCCTGTGTCTTTCTCACCCTGCTACTGTTCTCTCCTCTTGCTCACCCATAGACTTGTATGGGCAGCGTGTCTGTGTCTGATTCACTCACTCTCTGCTCCCTCCATCTGCTCACCCCTTCCCTCTCCATAGACTTGTATGCAGCATCAGTGTGGCTTTTTCTCTCTCTGCTCTCCCCTCTCCATAGCTTTACATGCAGCATGTCAGTTGCTGTATCACTCTATTTCTGCTCCCTCCTCCTGCTCCCCCTCTCCTCTCCATAGACTTGTATGCAGCGTGTCCGTGTCTCTTTCTCTCTGCATCCTCCTCCTGCTTTCCCTTCTCCACAGACTTGTATAGGCAGGCAGTGAAGGGACACCCCGCACTTTCTGCAGTCTATCTGTAACCAGGGACAGACTTTGCATGACAACAGGGGGTGAACAGCAGATTAAAGCAAGGGAGACACCTAGTGGCATTAACTTCACACAAAATTTGCATTATTAAAACAGCTACATTTTAACGGTAAGTAAATTACAAAGTTGATCTATATCATGTATACTATTAGATTAGCAGAAGTTGTTTGAAAAGTTAGGCTTGTTCACACGGCGATCCAAAAAAACGCTAGCGTTTTTGTAAAGCACTTTTTAAAGCACAGTCGTTGCTTTAAACGCAGTTGCGTTTTTGACACGTTTTTAATGCGTTTTTTGGATGCGTAATTAGGGCTCCCATTGGCTATGGGAATTAGGTGCTTTTTGGGTGCATTTTACGTGCAAAAGAATTTACCTGATGCTTCTTTTTTTACACGATACGTTTTTTAAACACGTGTGCATAAAAAACGCGTCATATGCTCTACAATTGGTGTCAATGGGAATCTTAAAGCATTTGTCGCAACTAAAAACGCGTCACAAACGTGTCAAATACACGCCATGTGTACAAGGCCTTAGAGTTCATTTGGAGGCATCAAAGAAAGTCTAGCTTCATCCTTAGGCTGTGTTCACATAGAGTTTTTTGCAGGAGGAAAATTCCTCCTGCAAAAACTGCTCCAGACTTTTTTTGCACAGTGGTTTGACAAAAACTCGTTAAAACACTCGTCGATGCGATTTTTTCCCGTTTCTGACTGATTGAAATGAGGTTTCGGAGGCGGAAACCGTCTCAAGATGGGTCATGTCGCTTCTTTTTACCGCCACGTGGTAAAAAAACTCGTCCGACTACCATTGAAATCAATGGGAGGCATTTTCGGTCGGTTTTTGACGAGTTTTGAAGAGCGGTTTCTGCGCCAAAAGTCTCGTAAAAAAACTCTGTCTGAACAGGGCCTTAGAGGATGTTGATAAAAAAAAAAAAAAACAAGCCTTTAAGTGGTTATGCATTTCCTCAATGTGAAAATTGTTTTTTCATTTCAATAGATTTTTATTTTTAAAACAGACAATTTTAAAACATACATACAAAAAGGAAAAAGAAAACACAAACATATCTCTATGTATACAATCTAGTTAGTTCCATATAAAGTCTATACTATAAATACATATCCAACATAATCACAACACAAACAAAAATAAATAATTGAAAATAGTTTTTTATTATTATATCCTGCTTCTATGCTGAGATCGTATTGCTTGAAATTGTAGGCCCAAAAACTAAGGCTGCGCAACTGAGAGTCTGGTGCCAGCAAGTCCCCACTGATGTGTAAGCTGTTGTATTTTTACAGAGACCTTGTGTGCATCCAAGTCACCATCATTATCAATGTTCACACATATTACCCACTACTCAAGCCAAGTAGGATGTAGATATTGATGTTTATGGTGATCTCTGACTGACATGTCTCCGGTAGATGTGGAGAAATCTTCCTGACTGTTTCTGGGTCACATACGAGATACATTGACCTATTATCCTCATACCCCCAAGACACTGCCAAGAGCCTTTGGCAGGAAAAGGAGAGGGTTACGGTGAGTTAAGCGGGTGGGGTGAAAATAGTAATGGCCTCATGGTGATCGGCACGAGGGAGAAGATAAGTGGGGCTGTGGAGCTCGCTGCAGGGCCGGATCAAGGAGCTTCTGCACCACCTGTAAGGAGGCAGAGGAGGAAGCTTGTGGTAGTGAGGGAGGAAGCTGGAGAATGGTCATGCTCTGATGCGGAGGCGAGTTATGGACACCAGAGCACAGGGGAATGGTGCTGGGAACAGGGCGGCGGCGCAGTGATCAGTTATGAAATGGGTACCCTCTTTCATCACTGTGTTTGTTGGGCACCCATCAGAAGGGGCATCGAGAGAGAATCCAGGAAACTCTTTTGGAGGAGGGGGTCCGGACCTGGTGGTAGCAGAAACTATGTTTTCCAGGTGAGCGGCCATGCTTTTGGGCAGCAAATGTTCCCTGGGGGGCATTCAGTTAACCCAGGGTTTGTGGACTATGGTATTTAGGACTCAAGTAAAGGAGTATGGGGGGGCTGGTCAAAATGAGTTGGAAAGGGACCCTCACTATAAGGCTACGTTCACACAGGCAGTATTCCCTATAAGGTGCGCGGCCGCGCACCTTCCACAGTCCGCCCGCTCACTAAAGTTTAAAGCCCGCGCACTGTCACGGGCGGCGGGTGGATGCAGTGGCGTCGCTAGGGGGTCTGTGGCACTATGTACAGGGTGTGTGTGTGGCGCTATCTACAGGGACAGTGGTGTAATGATGGATTCTTCCATTGATTCCTATAATTGGTGTTTATAACTGTCGTCTATTTTACTGCTGGACTTGTACTTATGGTATGTAAAAAGTAATTTAAAATAAGTTTTTTTCTTCTCTTATTTAGTCGCTATATTAGCGTTTACTGGGGGTATTACTTTTGGTCATCAGATCGCCCACTATTGTTGGAGAATTGCCCTGCTCCCCAACTACCCCGCTCAGGAGCTGCCAAGGAAATTCCGGCCAAAGAAACGCACCAAACTGTGGTGCAGCTTTTCATCCGGAATGTCTGCTGCGGACAACTGCACGTAAAAAAAACAAAGCACATACTTACCCTCTGACGTCCAGACCGGCCTCCTGGAATAACGTTTTATCCCATGTGACCGCTGCAGTCTGCGATTGGCTGCAGCGGTCACATGGGATGAAATGTCATCCCAAGGGGCCGGCCTAGAGGAAGAAGCGCAGAATTCTGGGTAAGTATAAGATTTCCTGAGTTGCGTTTTCTGTGGAGAAATCGTCGCAAAAAACGCGACATCTGCTAGTTTAATGGGGGAAAACCTGCAACACAAAATCAGCGATTACACAAATACAATTGACATGCTGCAGATTCATAAAACGTACCGCAGGTCATTTTCTGAGCGTTTTTTCCGCTTATCATTTGCGCAGCGTGTGGACGAGATTGGTTCAAATATCATCCACTCTGCTGCTACTGTATGATGCTGCCGATTTTCCGCAACGAAATATGTTGCGGATAATCCGCAGTATTTATGCTACATGTGAACTGACCCTAAAACCCAGCAGGAGAGGTTTGGGATTTGGTGTTTTTTGTATTTCCCTTGAAACGCCGGTCTGATGAAGATAAGAGAGGATTGGAAGATGGCTCATTCGCCTGGAGTGTCCTTGGAATGCCCTTGGCTCGTTCCTCCAACCTATTGACATGCGCAGCCCGTATGCATTAAATCCTATTCTCATCAAAGCATTGGCTGGCCGGGCCGGGCTGCGTTATCTGCAGGAGGCAATGACATGTAACACGTCAGTGTGCTGAGGATGCGAGCACAGAAGCGCTAAGGGCTGGTGTGCCTTAAATAGCCGAGATATCTGTCACATTCATACAAGAGCGAGCAGAAATAGACTGCAGCCACAGACAACATTGAAAACGTGAAGGGAAATGGAGGTCGGGATAACATCTGAGTCAAAGTGAATTACAGCACGGAAGCTCTAATCTATCCACGGGCAAGAAGGAAAATAAATGGCGCTTTGTAGGTGTGTGTGCTTAACCTGTCAGATGCAGGGACAATATGGCGGATTACCCTGGAGCAGCAGGTGAACGAGTACCCACAAAAAATCAACTGACCTTGAGGTGTCCTTGTCACATTGTTCTTAGTCAACCTTTTCCTGGTTATATATGTAGCTGGAAAAGCCGAGTGTTAACTAATACAGTTGTCATTACTGAGCCCCCATGGGTTGTCACCCAGCTTCTCCAAACTCCGCAATGGCAATGCCACCTGGCTATGCAGGAAAAATGAACGGGGTCGATGGACAGTATGACGTCACCCCTGCGGTAGCTTAAGAGGTGGCAATATTGGTTATTACCCAGCTTTCCCCAAGAGCAATCGGTGTATGACCGATGTCGATGGTGGAGGTATTAGTGGTGGACCTATAGTGGTGGATTCGCTGATTATTCTCTTTAATTTGCCAAAAGCAAATAAAATGTCTTCATCCACCATATCCTAGTAGCAGGAAAAGTCAATTGTGAACCAAAACTCGAATTGGGTGGCTAAATACACATACCTGCATTGCGGAAAGGCTGGAGGCATGTCCTGGTTGTACCCTGTTAGTGGGTTAAGGGTGGGAAGGAGATAGTAGAATGAGAAGGGGGCCGACCCATAATGATTGGGGACCGTATGTCAGGTGCCCACTTTTCCCTACTTCTTGTTGCCCCCTCACTTTCTCCCTGGGGAATACAGCAATGTACCAGGTGACAGTGGGTCAGGTTCTCCATTTTTCCTTCTCCTTGTTGCCCCCTTACTTCCTCCCCTGAGCATTACAGCATTGTGTCCGGTGGCAGTGGGTAAGGAGCCCCCTTTTTCCTCCCACTTAATGCCCCTTATTTAAGCTGGTCATGCACTAGAGATTTTGGATGGCCAAAAAACCTTTCCTCCCTTTTGGATCCACTTTTGGCTTTGTCTAAAAAAAATCGGAGCCAAAAACTGCGTATGTGATCTGATCTAAGGGTATGTTCACACGCATTAATTACGGACGTAATTCGGGTGTGTTTTTGCCCCGAATTACGTCCGAAAAATGCGCCTCGATAGCGTTGACAAACATCTGCCCATTGAAAGCAATGGGCTGACGTTTGTCTGTTCACACGAGGCGTATATTTACGCGCTGCTGTCAAATGACGGCGCGTAAATAGACGCCCGCGTCAAAGAAGTGACCTGTCACTTCTTTGGGCGTAATTGGAGCCGTTATTCATTGACTCCAATGAAAAGCAGCGCCAATTACGTCCGTAATGGACGCGGCGTTAAAGCGCCTGCACATGCCGTTACGGCTGAAATTACGGGGATGTTTCCTCCTGAAAACATCCCCGTAATTTCAGCCGTTACGGACACTGCCGTGTGAACATACCCTTAGACAGCAATGAACTAGACTAGAGGTGGAAAACTCAATAGTCTGACAAGGAGGAAGTGCAAAGGCCGGGCTAATATAGTATTCTTTAGGGCAGATTCACACGAACGAGTGCAAACTTGGACGTAAAAAACAGCAGTTTTTCACGTCCGAGTCGCACCCGTGCGGGACCCGTTTTCACGGATCCCTCATAGACTTGAGTCTATTGGGGGATCCGTGAAAACGGACGAAAATAGGACAGGTCCTATTTTTCCACGTACCCTACACACCCTTTAAAACAACAGCCCTATTGAAATACATGCGTCCGTGTGGCGGACGTTTTTTTAACGGCCGTCACAAGGAAGAGTTACACGCTCTTCTGAATAAGTCCTTAAGATGAGACTAATTTGGTAATGAAGGCAAGAGATCTCATAAGACAAGAATCAAGAGGACCTAGACAATAGATTCAGCATTGGGACTGTCCAGCAGCACCAGTAGCTCAATGAGACGAGCTACTGCTTGTGACACAGGAGTTTCTGGGTTTGAATCCTGACGGCAAGGCCCCCTGCACGCGTGACGGGAATTCCGTAGCATTTGCGCAAGATAAATTGACATGCTGGAGATTGGGAATCCACACTGCAGGTCAATTTCCAGATGTGTTTTCGGAGTTTTTCCTACGCAATGTGTACATGAGATTAGTTGAAATCTTATCCACTTTACTGCTACTAAAATATCTTGCGAAATGGCAGAATTTCTGTCCTGGATGCAGGAGGCCTAAGGGTATGTTCACACGCACTGTTTTCAGGCGTAATTCGGGCGTTTTACGCCTCAAATGACGCCTGAAAAGAAGGCTCCATTACGTCTACAAACATCTGCCTTTTGCTTGCAATGGGTTTTACGATGTTCTGTTCCCACGAGGTGTCAAAAGACGGCGCATAAAAAGACGCCCGCGTCAAAGAAGTGCATGTCACTTCTTGGGATGTTTTTGAAGCCGTTTTTCATTAGCTCCAATTACGCTCGTAATGAACGCTGCGAAAAACACGAGTACTTGCAAAAACGTCTGAAATAATAGCTTCGTAATTTCAGACGTATTTTGCTACTGCGTGTGAACATACACTGACCCTGATCCTGATTTTCAGACGTTTTTTTTAACAACACGCGTTTTTCGCTGTGTTTTTTACGGCCGTTTTTGGAGCTGTTTTTCAATGGAGTCAATGAAAAATGCTTCCAAAAACGTCCCAAGAATTGTCCTGCACTTCCTCTGACGAGCCGTCATTTTACGCGCCGTATTTTGACAGCGACACGTAAAATAAAGGCTCGTGGGAACAGAACATCGTAATTCCCATTGCAAGCAATCTACAGATGTTTGTAGGCGTGATGGAGCCGTTTTTTCAGGCGTAATTTGAGGCGTAAAACGCCCAAATTACGCCTGAAAACAGTGCGTGTGAACATAGCCTTAGTGTGCAGGACAAACTTGATGAAATGGCATGTAAAGGACCAAACTTGTGCTGAAGAGGTTGAAAAAATGAATACAGGTCTTCCCACAGATGGGTGTCCTTGGTTAGCTAAGTCCTGAGTCACAACACTTTCCTAAATTATCTTCAGAGCCGGGTAGAGAACTACAGATTTTGCATAGAAATGTAGAATAAACTTGAAGAAATGTCTGGTGAAGGAGCCGCCGACTTGTGCCCTGTGGAGTTTTTCACGAAGCTGAATCTTCTCCATACGCTCATTTTTCAATCTTCCTTTAATTTGGTTACAGCTGTTATTTGGCATCTGTGTCCTCTCTCTAGCGCTTCGGATCTTACCGTTATTTCATTAAACAATTTAGCATCTGCCATTTTGATTGTAATTTGTCATATTAAATCTCCTTGCCAAGGTCTGGAATAATGATGCGCTAAAGTTTCACCATAACAGCGCCGTACTTTCTAACATCACTTTCGGGAGATGCAATGACTGTATATTACCACTCTAATCAGGATTTTTTTTGCGTGTATTTTTTTTTTTGCACGTTGTCCTTGATTTTGCATTTGTTAAAAAAAAAAAAATTACCCATCGCTGGGTCTTTTCTCCATCGTCCTCTCGGACAGACACGGCCATAGACACCTTCTATGTTCATTGGTCATGTTCTTGTGCACCTTCCTGCACTGTGAAGCGCCAATTAAGGTGGTCCATTTCCTCTATTCTTGCCATAGGTTTCAATCTTACTTGTCTTCTAGATTTTTTGGACCCTTGGTTTCATCTGGTCTTGGTGATCTCCTTGGAGGTTGTTCTTTTTTTAGTTCTATGACCTTGATCCTCCCCTGACTATTCTGCTGTCCAATGACTAAACCTAATTTGTGCTCCCTATTCTCATAGGAGAAATGAACTCGAGCTGGATGCTCCTCGACAAAGTCATAAGACGTCTTGTGGCGGCCAGTGGTGAATAACACTGGGTCGACCATACTCCATGTCTTGCTTAGGCCATTGTTCATATATTTTTACAGTCTACATGTATATATATATGAAATGAAACGAGATGTAACACTGTATTACTCCAAAATAAGGAACAGTTGTGTCATGATGATAGACCCCAAATTTTTTTTCAAAAAAATTCACCTGTTTAGGGTCAAGAGACCTTTATGCAAAGTGAGGTGTTCAGAAAGGTGCCTTCATGTACAAACCTATTATATTAACCCCTTTGATCATTGGTGGACCTCATGATACTTGGCTAAAGTATCAAGATAAACTTTCCACTTGAAGGCCAGTTGGCCAGACAAAAGCTTTATCTCATTCTGGATGAATTAGGGAAGACCGTTGTACTGGGAAGAGTTAAAGATGAACGAGGAAGAAGACAACTAGCAACAAGATGGATAGGAACAGTCAAAGGATTCATGATCACATCATTAAGAAGCCTGAAGATCAACCAAAAGACAAGATGTTCTGGAGAAACACCCGCCATATGGTCACCAGGTGCTGATATCGACTCGATGATCCACAGCCATAACAATATTACTTATAGGACAAACGTTAACACTTCTCGCCATGCGGAGGAGTTTTCTATTTCGGAGAATCTTTTTTAGTAACCTTTGTGGTTTTTTATGTTAACAGGAAGTTATCATAAAAGCTTCTTCAACCATCTCGGCGTTCATAAAAAATACCACAACACCTGCATCATTCAGACTGTGAAAAATATTTATATCAAATGTTCTCATAAATTTCACTTCTTTGTGGTTATCTAAATACTGAAAAATATAGGTCTAGGTCTGTCTTTGAGAACGTAAGGTCTATGTGACCCTGGAATCTAGGCGTGGGCAAAGGGGGCAATTGTCTTGAGGCTCCACCATTAATGGGCTTCCTCCACCGGACACAGTAACATTGGTGAACCCTACGGTGTTATTTCAGCACTGTAAAGCTCTGTTCACATGGCACTGTTATGTGCTCACTGTATGACACTATGAAGTAGGTACCATTTGGTAGCATTATGTGGACCGCATATAGTACAGCTATTCATCACTATATGCTGATACTGTTTAGTCTATGTACGGCACTGTTATGTGTTCACTGTATGACATTACTATGTTGACACTGTTTGGTGGGCCGTTTATAGTACAGCAGTTTAGCACTATAAGGTGGTATTATAAAAGCAGTTTATGGCGCTGTTTTTTTTTTATTTTTATTATATGGCTCTATTTTAAAGCCACTGTTTAGGAGTAACAGGTGGGTCATTTATAGTAGAGCAGTTTAGCACTATATGGTGGTATTATTTAAGCAGTTTATGGCGCTGTTATGTATTTATTATATGGTACTATTATATAGGCACTATTTAGGAGTAACAGGTGGGTCATTTATAGTAGAGCAGTTTAGCACTATATGGTGGTATTATTTAAGCAGTTTATGGCGCTGTTATGTATTTATTATATGGTACTATTATATAGGCACTATTTAGGAGTAACAGGTGGGTCATTTATAGTAGAGCAGTTTAGCACTATATGGTGGTATTATTTAAGCAGTTTATGGCGCTGTTGTGTATTTATTCTATGGCACTATTATATAGGCACTAGTTGGGAGTAATATGTGGGTTGCTTATAGCACAGTGGTTTAGCACTATATAAAGGTATTATTTAGGCACTGTATGTTACAATTATCTACCGAGTTAAGAGTAAAGAATTAATTGGCAAGACTGGTGCAAATCTTATTTACCTTTCCTATAGTCTAGATAAATCCAGTATCAAAATAAGAATAGACAAAGTTTAAAAAGCTGATAAAATATCAAGTTTACAAACCTGTATGTCCAGTACAGTTCAAATGGATATAAATACTTGATATCATGTCTCCAATCACATCCAGAGCTGCATTTAATATGCCACTAGCTATCATTGTTGCACCTTGGTAGCCCATTATGTGCACAGAACAGGTTTTTACCATCTACTGTAGAATCAAGTGAATAATATGCTCATCCAGGAACAATGGGGCAGCTTTACTAAGGCTGGCATTTCATACGTCAGTTTTAAGACGCTCGCTTGTCAGCTGATCGCTTAGCCTATGCATCCTATAAAATCATCATTGTCGGCAGCACATCTCTCCATGTAAACAGGGGATGTGTTGCCGACAATTATGCAAACTGATGGGGACTGAATTATTGTAGCATCGGCCTCTGTAAAAGTGCCTGTTAATGGGCTTTTTAATGCCAGAAAGCTGGTGTAAAGCCTTTTATAAATTCCCCCAATATGATTTCATAATTATATTCTTCTACACTGTAGAAAAATCTAATTATGAAAACAGAATGTTCAGCATCTGTTCTCTTACTGTCGTCTTGCAGAGTTTTATTTTTTACTAAACTGAAGTTGAAGAATCTATGTTTAGAACCTGTTTCCTCTCTCTGCTCTGGTTAAAAAGGTCCCATTTCAGAGACTTTTATTCCATTAAAAATTTTGAAGCAGACAAGAATTTCAATTATCTAGATGTGCTTATATGAATATAACTATAGGAATATTCGACACATGTAAACCCAACCAAAGCAACGGCCGTTAAGCTCTCAAGTCCATACCCTCCCCCTCATGCCAATGTATAACTGCCCTCAAACCAGGTATTAGTCTATATACATTTTATATACATAACAGTCAACACAACATTTTGGAGAACTGGGCCCTCAGCGGCATGGGGGTCAAGGATCAGCACAATTTGCCTTGGAGCATTGTCATCTTGATTTGGTCAGAGAAACATCTGTAAAGAGTTTGTACATTGTGTGCGTGGGTTATTTAGCTCCTGACACTTCCAGCACTGGATCACGATCTGTTACGTTTCTTGAGTAAAACATTCATGGTCGAATACAGTTTAAAAAAAAGACAAAATAGTAGTGCCATACAATGTCTAAAGAACACAATAATACAGTACCTAAATCATACAACTATACAGGGCCTTAATAATCCCACTGTAGAGTGACTAAATAATACCACCGTATAGTACCTAAATAATACTAATATACAGTGCCTAAATCATACCACTATACAGGGCCTTAATAATCCCACTGTAGAGTGACTAAATAATACCACCATACAGTACCTAAATAATACTAATATACAGTGCCTAAATCATACCACTATACAGGGCCTAAATCATACCCCTATACAGGGCCTTAATAATCCCTCTGTAGAGTGACTAAAAAAATACCACCATACAGTACCTAAATAATTCCACAATATAGTATCTGAAAAATCCCTCCATACAGTACCTAAATAATCCCTCCATACAGTACCTAAATAATACTAATATAGAGTGCCTAAATAATACTAATATACAGGGGCTAAATCATACCACTATACAGGGCCTAAATCATACCACTATACAGGGCCTAAATCATACCACTATACAGGGCCTAAATCAAACTAATATACAGGGCCTAAATCATACCACTATACATGGCCTAAATCATACCACTATACAGGGCCTAAATCATACCACTATACAGGGCCTAAATCATACCACTATACAGGGCCTAAATCATACCACTATACATGGCCTAAATCATACCACTATACATGGCCTAAATCATACCACTATACATGGCCTAAATCATACCACTATACATGGCCTAAATCATACCACTATACAGGGCCTAAATCATACCACTATACATGGCCTAAATCATACCACTATACATGGCCTAAATCATACCACTATACATGGCCTAAATCATACCACTATACAGGGCCTAAATCATACCCCTATACATGGCCTAAATCATACCACTATACATGGCCTAAATCATACCACTATACATGGCCTAAATCATACCACTATACAGGGCCTAAATCATACCACTATACAGGGCCTAAATCATACCCCTATACATGGCCTAAATCATACCCCTATACATGGCCTAAATCATACCACTATACATGGCCTAAATCATACCACTATACAGGGCCTAAATCATACCACTATACATGGCCTAAATCATACCACTATACATGGCCTAAATCATACCACTATACAGGGCCTAAATCAAACTAATATACAGGGCCTAAATCATACCACTATACATGGCCTAAATCATACCACTATACATGGCCTAAATCATACCACTATACATGGCCTAAATCATACCACTATACATGGCCTAAATCATACCACTATACATGGCCTAAATCATACCACTATACATGGCCTAAATCATACCACTATACATGGCCTAAATCATACCACTATACATGGCCTAAATCATACCACTATACATGGCCTAAATCATACCACTATACATGGCCTAAATCATACCACTATACATGGCCTAAATCATACCACTATACATGGCCTAAATCATACCACTATACAGGGCCTAAATCATACCACTATACAGGGCCTAAATCATACCACTATACATGGCCTAAATCATACCACTATACAGGGCCTAAATCAAACTAATATACAGGGCCTAAATCATACCACTATACAGGGCCTAAATCATACCACTATACAGGGCCTAAATCATACCACTATACATGGCCTAAATCATACCACTATACAGGGCCTAAATCATACCACTATACAGGGCCTAAATCATACCACTATACATGGCCTAAATCATACCACTATACAGGGCCTAAATCATACCACTATACAGGGCCTAAATCATACCACTATACAGGGCCTAAATCATACCACTATACAGGGCCTAAATCATACCACTATACAGGGCCTAAATCATACCCCTATACATGGCCTAAATCATACCACTATACAGGGCCTAAATCAAACTAATATACAGGGCCCTAATAATCCCTCTGTAGAGTGACTAAATAATACCACCATACAGTACCTAAATAATTCCACAATTTAGTGTCTGAAAAATCCCTCCATACAGTACCTAAATAATCCCTCCATACAGTACCTAAATAATACTAATATAGAGTGCCTAAATAATACTAATATACAGCCTGCTCTCGTCACCAGGTTCCCCTGCTGCTCAGGATACAGCAGCCACGTACAGCACCTGACGGTCTTTGCTTAATCACCTCCAGAAGTTGCCTAACCTCTTCTAGCAGGCTCTGACTAGTAATCCTTAAAGGGGTTGTCCGAGATTTAATGACTTTGTGTTAATGCTTGTAATTTATAAATGTAAATACATTTGTAATATACTTACATTTTCCAAAGTGGCCCCGTTTCCAGATCCTGCCATGGGGTACTTGACGGGTGACGTCACTCTCTGCTCCGGCCGCTTTGTTGATCTTGAATTATTTTCCGGGTACACGACACGTCACTTGTGACGTAGTGTATATCGGCTTGTCCTGTTGTAACGCGCATGCGTGGCCCCTGCTGTTATCTCGAGAACAGCAGGGACTGCGAGAATAGCAGAGACAGAGCATGCGCGTTACGGGCTGTGAAGCAGAACAAGCCGATATACACCACGTGACAAGTGACGTGTCGTATACCCGGCAAAGAATTCAAGATCAACAAAGCGGCCAGAGCCAGTGCAGAGAGTGATGTCACCTGTCAAGTTCCCCACGGCAGGATCTGAAAACGGGGCCACTTTGGAAAATGTAAGTATATTACAAATGTATTTACAATTATAAATTACAAGCATTAACACATAGTCATTAAATCTCAGACAACCCCTTTCAGTATCCTCACCAGGACCTACACCCTAAAGGCTGTCTTGAACAGTCTCCCCTAGCACGTCATGTGGTCCTCGCCACATTCTGCCTTTACTGCCTCTCTGTGACCCCCTCACTTGCTCTCCTGCAGCCCACTAGCAGGCTTCCAAGCCTATTCCACTCTTTTCCAGTAAAGCAGGCCACCATAGCCCTCCATGTGGCTTCAGCCATTCTCTGCTGAACTTCCTACAGTCAGTCTTATACAGTGCCCACCAAAAGTTCCGGAACACCCCCATCACTTTTGAACGGCTCGAGGTAGAGGGTTGAAATTTGGAAGGATTTTATGGGGTCATAAAATCTACCAGTTAACGCCAAAACAAACCACCCCCACCCCCTTGGGGGTGGTGGGGTGGGCGGGGGCAGAAAAATATTAAATGGCACGGGGGGGTCGAGTGGGGGCTCATTTGAAAGCTCTTTTCAATATGAAAACAATGCCGCAATCGATTTTGTGATAGTTTTTTTCGCTGAGATATTTAACTTTAAAGTTATCATCTTCCTTATCGGCTACTACCGGTGTTAGCATTACCCAAAACGTACCGCGCGGGTAAAATACTAAATGTGTGTGGGCGCGTGTGCGTGTGTATGTATGAGCTTGGGAATGCCACATCAGCGTGACTTTAAATGACGTATTATTAGAATCGGCCTCGGTGATACAAAATGGACCTGGTCTACGATTGTAACGTGATTTCATGTGGACACATTTCGGTCGTCGCTTGTGAATTTCAGAGAGCGCTAATTCGGAGAGTAATTTTGATTTTTGTACATTTCTATTGTCATATCACAAAATGCATTTGACAGAAACGGAAAGGATCACTTTATTGATGATGAGAGGGTACGGCGAAGGGAAAATACGATCCTATCGAAAGTATCGGCTTTATTCAATGCCGCTTATCCCATCCGTGATACAAATTAATTGTCAACTGGTAAAAGAAACGTTCATCGTTTCCAAATAACCGGTTCAATTAAAGACGCACCAAGATCCGGAAGACCCAAACATGCGAGTAACGATGAAAAGGCTTCAGATGTTCTGCTCACCGTACATGACGATCCTCATACATCTGTCTCGCGTGGAGCACAGCAAGCGACGACCGAAATGTGTCCACATGGAATCACGTTACAATCGTAGACAAGGTCCATTCTGTATCGCCGAAGCCGATTGTAATTATACGTAATTTAAAGTCACCTTGATGTGACATTCCCAAGATCACACTCACACGCACACGCGCCCACGCACATTTAGGATTTTACCCGCGCGGTACGTTTTGGGTAATGCTAACCCTGGCGGTAGCCGATAATGAAGATGATAACTTTAACAATAGATATCTCAGCGAAAAAAAATCCTATCTCAAAATCGATTGCAGCATTGTTTTTGTATTGAGAAGAGCTTTCAAATGAGTCCCCACTCGACCCCCCCGTGCTAATTAATATTTTGATGCCCCCGCTCACCCCACCGCCGCCAAGGGGGTGGGGGTGGGTTTTTTTTTGGCGTTAACTGGTAGATTTTATGACCCCATTAAATCCCACCAAATTTCAACCCTCTACCTCGAGCTGTTCAAAAGTGATGGGGGTGTTCTGGAACTTTTGGTGGGCAATGTATAACTTTATACAACAGCACATTCTGCAACACAACGCAATATAACAAATACTGTATATACTAATCACATTTATATTTTCTGTGTCCAGGTACAGCCGCTTGTCATGGCAGCGCCGCAGGGCATCGCGACCGCGTCTGTACAACCTGTAAAGCAAAGTTAAAAAGGCAACATATCTACAGTATATACATAGACACATACAGTATATACATAGACACATACAGTCTATACATAGACACATACAGTCTATACATAGACACACAATATATACATAGACACATACAGTCTATACATAGACACATACAGTATATACATAGACACACAATATATACATAGAGACAAACAGTCTATACATAGACACATACAATATATACATAGACACACAATATATACATAGACACATACAGTATATACATAGACACATACAGTATATACATAGACACATACAGTCTATACATAGACACACAATATATACATAGACACATACAGTATATACATAGACACACAATATATACATAGACACATACAGTCTATACATAGACACATACAATATATACATAGACACACAATATATACATAGACACATACAGTATATACATAGACACACAATATATACATAGACACATACAGTCTATACATAGACACATACAATATATACATAGACACACAATATATACATAGACACATACAGTATATACATAGACACACAATATATACATAGACACATACAGTCTATACATAGACACATACAATATATACATAGACACACAATATATACATAGACACATACAGTATATACATAGACACACAATATATACATAGACACATACAATCTATACATAGACACATACAATATATACATAGACACACAATATATACATAGACACATACAGTATATACATAGACACACAATATATACATAGACACATACAATCTATACATAGACACATACAATATATACATAGACACATACAGTCTATACATAGACACACAATATATACATAGACACATACAATATATACATATGTACAGAGCAAAAACGGACAAACAACTGAGCAGTCCCTCAGATAACTCAATAAGTCCATGTAAAGGATACATGGGAAGTCCATAGGCTGCAAATGCAGGATACAGTCCACCCTCCTTACATGCTGCCTGACAACACTGGAGTAATATTTCCCTCTAGCAGCTGTGTGTTACATGAAGTCAGGAGTTAAAGGGAAAACGTCCCTATTATTAAATCTTCTCTGTGACTTCCAACTCCGCTCAGTAATGTAAACCACACAGCGGTTGGAACGGTATTCCCAGAATGTGAGTGCGCCAGAAGCAGACATTCCCCATTGTGTCGCTGGAGAATCAGGAGTGTTCAGTAATCCTACGTGAATATCTATCTATCTATCTATCTATCTATCTATCTATCTATCTATCTATCTATCTATCTATCTATCTATCTATCTATCTATCTATCTATCTATCTATCTATCTATCTATCTATCTATCTATCTATCTCATATCTATCTCATATCTATCTATCTCATATCTATCTATCTCATATCTATCTATCTATCTATCTATCTATCTATCTATCTATCTATCTATCTATCTATCTATCTATCTATCTATCTATCTATCTATCTATCTATCTATCTATCTATCTATCTATCTATCTATCTATCTATCTATCTATCTATCTATCTATCTATCTAGTCTTGTGTTGATTTATGTAAAATATATTCTTATTTTTTCTTTTCACAACAACGGAAGTCTGGAGAGAAAACCGTGGACATTTCCGGGATGGCCCCGCTTTGCTTATTGTTCTCATTATTACCGAACTTCCTTAAATGACTTTACACGAGGAGGAGAATTAGGTAACTGAGTGTTCAGTACAAGGAGACGAGCCGCGATGCTCCAGGAGGGATGGAAGGTGCTTCCTTTATAACACATGAGTCAGGATTGTTCCGGCAGCTGCTCGGAAAGACTGAGCGCAGAGCGATGAGGCCGGAGATTGGGAAGAGAACATTGCTTTCCTTATCTGTAATATATTCTCATACGACCCACAGGAGAAGAGCGGCACAACAAGGGACAACCGCTGTAGACTGACAAAGTAAAGATGGTACAAAAATAAATAGATATTGTAATAACCCCTTCCCCCGGCTTGCATTCTGGGCCCTAATGTCCAAGCCATTTTTTACATTTTTCCATTGTCACATTCGAAGAGCTATAACTTTTTTATTTTTGCGTCGGCACAGCTGTATAAGGTCTTGTTTTTTGCGGGACGACTTGCAGTTTTTATTGGTACCATTTGAGAGTAGATGCGACTTTTTGATCACTTTTTATCACATTTTTTTTAAGTCAGGATTAACAGAAAACAGCAATTTTTCTATTGTTTTTTATTTTATTTTTTACGGCGTTCACAGTGCAGGTTAAATAATGTAACAGCTTTATAGTCGGGCTCGTTACGGACGCGGCGATACCAAATATGTGTAACTTTTTTGCTTTATTGTAGTTTTTTTTTTAATAGTAAAGCATTTTGTAAGGGGAAAAAGTGGGTTTTTCATTTTTTTTTTAACTTTTTTTTTAAATTAACTTTATTAAACTTTTTTTACTTTTATATTAGTCCCACTAGGGGACTTCACTATCCTCCGATCGCTATTATAATACACTGCAATACTTTTGTATTGCAGTGTATTACTGCCTGTCCGTTTACAACGGACAGGCATCTGCTAGGTCATGCCTGCGGCATGAACTAGCAGGCATTCGCTCCAGGCAGACCTGGGGGCCTTTATTAGACCCCCAGCTGCCATAGAAGACAGAGATACTCGGCGATTTTATCGCCGGGTGTCGGTGGGATGAGAGGGAGCTCCCTCCCTCTCTCCAAAGCCACTCAGATGCGGTGCACGCTATTGTGCATCGCATCTGAAGGGTTAAACGGGTGAGATCGATACTAATATCGATCTCACCCGGCAGAGCAGGGACGCCCCCAGCCCTCAGCAGCCTCTGGCAGCTGAGAGCAGGGAGATTTGACACTCCCTGCTCTGTTTACTTTATTCTACAGCAGCGCCGTGGAATAGCGGCGCTGTAGAATAAAGCCCATTAATGACCGCCGTGAAAAGGCTAATCGGCGGTCATTAAGGGGTTAAAGAGACACAACACCTTAAGTGGCCAGCAGCTTATAATAGTGCGGGAACATTATAAGAGAAGTGGCTGATAGCTGATAAAAAAAAAAGTGGGGGAAGGGAAGTGACATCAGCTCTGAGCACATTTCTGGTTTACAACAGAGGTTGTCACCATCTTATTTAGCCATTGACCCAACAAACTAAATTGAATGTTTTTTCCGGCACCAGTGGGAGCCCAGGTTCGATGTATACCCTCCCACTCAGATGCCAATTCCAGAATCAGTTCATGGCACAGGAGCATCTAACAGTGGAGTGACATACCACTATCTCACTTCAGAGAGTGCAAATGTTAACATGGACAATCCCTTAAATTTAGCCATATGCACCATATACAGTAGTGGTGGTGAAATTGGCATTTCCATGTGTGCCACCACCCAAACCCGTGTCATCACGAGTGTAAAATACATGAAGGAACCATTACTTTCTTCATGTGGTCATGGAATTATGGTTGTGTCAATTGATACAAAAATTCAGAGGACCTCCATAGGGCATGGTCAGGGGCGTAGAATAAGGGGTGCAGAGGTAGCAGTTGTACTTGGGCCCTTAAAGGTGGGAACTGATGACCTATCCACCGGACACTCTGGCTGCTTCCGGGCACCGGACGATATTGCCGGAAGCAGATGGATCCGGTCAAAGAATAGCGGCCGAGCTGCAGTTCTGTATTCAAGTGATAAGGAGCAGAGCTGCAGTACTGTATTCAAGTGATAAGGAACAGAGCTGCAGTACTGTATTCAAGTGATAAGGAGCAGAGCTGCAGTACTGTATTCAAGTGATAAGGAACAGAGCTGCAGTACTGTATTCAAGTGATAAGGAGCAGAGCTGCAGTACTGTATTCAAGTGATAAGGAGCAGAGCTGCAGTACTGTATTCAAGTGATAAGGAGCAGAGCTGCAGTACTGTATTCAAGTGATAAGGAGCAGAGCTGCAGTACTGTATTCAAGTGATAAGGAGCAGAGCTGCAGTACTGTATTCAAGTGATAAGGAGCAGAGCTGCAGTACTGTATTCCAGTGATAAGGAGCAGAGCTGCAGTACTGTATTCAAGTGATAAGGAGCAGAGCTGCAGTACTGTATTCAAGTGATAAGGAGCAGAGCTGCAGTACTGTATTCAAGTGATAAGGAGCAGAGCTGCAGTACTGTATTCAAGTGATAAGGGGCAGAGCTGCAGTACTGTATTCAAGTGATAAGGAGCAGAGCTGCAGTACTGTATTCAAGTGATAAGGAACAGAGCTGCAGTACTGTATTCAAGTGATAAGGAACAGAGCTGCAGTACTGTATTCAAGTGATAAGAAGCAGAGCTGCAGTACTGTATTCAAGTGATAAGGAGCAGAGCTGCAGTACTGTATTCAAGTGATAAGGAGCAGAGCTGCAGTACTGTATTCAAGTGATAAGGAGCAGAGCTGCAGTACTGTATTCAAGTGATAAGGAGCAGAGCTGCAGTACTCTATTCAAGTGATAAGGAGCAGAGCTGCAGTACTGTATTCAAGTGATAAGGAGCAGAGCTGCAGTACTGTATTCAAGTGATAAGGAGCTGAGCTGCAGTACTGTATTCAAGTGATAAGGAACAGAGCTGCAGTACTGTATTCAAGTGATATGGGGCAGAGCTGCAGTACTGTATTCAAGTGATAAGGAGCTGAGCTGCAGTACTGTATTCAAGTGATAAGGAGCAGAGCTGCAGTACTGTATTCAAGTGATAAGGAACAGAGCTGCAGTACTGTATTCAAGTGATAAGGAACAGAGCTGCAGTACTGTATTCAAGTGATAAGGAACAGAGCTGCAGTACTGTATTCAAGTGATAAGGAGCTGAGCTGCAGTACTGTATTCAAGTGATAAGGAGCAGAGCTGCAGTACTGTATTCAAGTGATAAGGAACAGAGCTGCAGTACTGTATTCAAGTGATAAGGAGCAGAGCTGCAGTACTGTATTCAAGTGATAAGGAACAGAGCTGCAGTACTGTATTCAAGTGATAAGGAACAGAGCTGCAGTACTGTATTCAAGTGATAAGGAACAGAGCTGCAGTACTGTATTCAAGTGATAAGGGGCAGAGCTGCAGTACTGTATTCAAGTGATAAGGAGCAGAGCTGCAGTACTGTATTCAAGTGATAAGGAACAGAGCTGCAGTACTGTATTCAAGTGATAAGGGGCAGAGCTGCAGTACTGTATTCAAGTGATAAGGAGCTGAGCTGCAGTACTGTATTCAAGTGATAAGGAGCAGAGCTGCAGTACTGTATTGAAGTGATAAGGGGCAGAGCTGCAGTACTGTATTGAAGTGATAAGGGGCAGAGCTGCAGTACTGTATTCAAGTGATAAGGAGCAGAGCTGCAGTACTGTATTCAAGTGATAAGGAACAGAGCTGCAGTACTGTATTCAAGTGATAAGGAACAGAGCTGCAGTACTGTATTCAAGTGATAAGGGGCAGAGCTGCAGTACTGTATTCAAGTGATAAGGAACAGAGCTGCAGTACTGTATTCAAGTGATAAGGAACAGAGCTGCAGTACTGTATTCAAGTGATAAGGGGCAGAGCTGCAGTACTGTATTCAAGTGATAAGGGGCAGAGCTGCAGTACTGTATTCAAGTGATAAGGAGCAGAGCTGCAGTACTCTATTCAAGTGATAAGGAACAGAGCTGCAGTACTGTATTCAAGTGATAAGGAGCAGAGCTGCAGTACTGTATTCAAGTGATAAGGAGCAGAGCTGCAGTACTGTATTCAAGTGATAAGGAGCAGAGCTGCAGTACTCTATTCAAGTGATAAGGAGCAGAGCTGCAGTACTCTATTCAAGTGATAAGGAGCAGAGCTGCAGTACTGTATTCAAGTGATAAGGAGCAGAGCTGCAGTACTGTATTCAAGTGATAAGGAGCAGAGCTGCAGTACTGTATTCAAGTGATAAGGAGCAGAGCTGCAGTACTGTATTCAAGTGATAAGGAGCAGAGCTGCAGTACTGTATTCAAGTGATAAGGGGCAGAGCTGCAGTATTGTATTCAAGTGATAAGGAGCAGAGCTGCAGTACTGTATTCAAGTGATAAGGAACAGAGCTGCAGTACTGTATTCAAGTGATAAGGAGCAGAGCTGCAGTACTGTATTCAAGTGATAAGGGGCAGAGCTGCAGTATTGTATTCAAGTGATAAGGAGCAGAGCTGCAGTACTGTATTCAAGTGATAAGGAGCAGAGCTGCAGTACTGTATTCAAGTGATAAGGAGCTGAGCTGCAGTACTGTATTCAAGTGATAAGGAACAGAGCTGCAGTACTGTATTCAAGTGATAAGGAGCAGAGCTGCAGTACTGTATTCAAGTGATAAGGAGCTGAGCTGCAGTACTGTATTCAAGTGATAAGGAGCAGAGCTGCAGTACTGTATTCAAGTGATAAGGGGCAGAGCTGCAGTACTGTATTCAAGTGATAAGGAGCAGAGCTGCAGTACTGTATTCAAGTGATAAGGAGCTGAGCTGCAGTACTGTATTCAAGTGATAAGGAACAGAGCTGCAGTACTGTATTCAAGTGATAAGGAACAGAGCTGCAGTACTGTATTCAAGTGATAAGGAGCTGAGCTGCAGTACTGTATTCAAGTGATAAGGAGCAGAGCTGCAGTACTGTATTCAAGTGATAAGGAGCAGAGCTGCAGTACTGTATTCAAGTGATAAGGAACAGAGCTGCAGTACTGTATTCAAGTGATAAGGAACAGAGCTGCAGTACTGTATTCAAGTGATAAGGAACAGAGCTGCAGTACTGTATTCAAGTGATAAGGAGCAGAGCTGCAGTACTGTATTCAAGTGATAAGGAGCAGAGCTGCAGTACTGTATTCAAGTGATAAGGAGCAGAGCTGCAGTACTGTATTCAAGTGATAAGGAGCAGAGCTGCAGTACTGTATTCAAGTGATAAGGAGCAGAGCTGCAGTACTGTATTCAAGTGATAAGGAGCAGAGCTGCAGTACTGTATTCAAGTGATAAGGAGCAGAGCTGCAGTACTGTATTCAAGTGATAAGGAGCAGAGCTGCAGTACTGTATTCAAGTGATAAGGAGCTGAGCTGCAGTACTGTATTCAAGTGATAAGGAGCAGAGCTGCAGTACTGTATTCAAGTGATAAGGAGCAGAGCTGCAGTACTGTATTCAAGTGATAAGGAGCAGAGCTGCAGTACTGTATTCAAGTGATAAGGAACAGAGCTGCAGTACTGTATTCAAGTGATAAGGAACAGAGCTGCAGTACTGTATTCAAGTGATAAGGAGCTGAGCTGCAGTACTGTATTCAAGTGATAAGGAGCATAGCTGCAGTACTGTATTCAAGTGATAAGGAGCAGAGCTGCAGTACTGTATTCAAGTGATAAGGAACAGAGCTGCAGTACTGTATTCAAGTGATAAGGAACAGAGCTGCAGTACTGTATTGAAGTGATAAGGGGCAGAGCTGCAGTACTGTATTCAAGTGATAAGGAGCTGAGCTGCAGTACTGTATTCAAGTGATAAGGAGCAGAGCTGCAGTACTGTATTCAAGTGATAAGGAACAGAGCTGCAGTACTGTATTCAAGTGATAAGGAACAGAGCTGCAGTACTGTATTCAAGTGATAAGGAGCTGAGCTGCAGTACTGTATTCAAGTGATAAGGAGCAGAGCTGCAGTACTGTATTCAAGTGATAAGGAGCAGAGCTGCAGTACTGTATTCAAGTGATAAGGAGCAGAGCTGCAGTACTGTATTCAAGTGATAAGGAGCAGAGCTGCAGTACTGTATTCAAGTGATAAGGAGCTGAGCTGCAGTACTGTATTCAAGTGATAAGGAACAGAGCTGCAGTACTGTATTCAAGTGATATGGGGCAGAGCTGCAGTACTGTATTCAAGTGATAAGGAGCTGAGCTGCAGTACTGTATTCAAGTGATAAGGAGCAGAGCTGCAGTACTGTATTCAAGTGATAAGGAACAGAGCTGCAGTACTGTATTCAAGTGATAAGGAACAGAGCTGCAGTACTGTATTCAAGTGATAAGGGGCAGAGCTGCAGTACTGTATTCAAGTGATAAGGAGCAGAGCTGCAGTACTGTATTCAAGTGATAAGGAACAGAGCTGCAGTACTGTATTCAAGTGATAAGGGGCAGAGCTGCAGTACTGTATTCAAGTGATAAGGAGCTGAGCTGCAGTACTGTATTCAAGTGATAAGGAGCAGAGCTGCAGTACTGTATTGAAGTGATAAGGGGCAGAGCTGCAGTACTGTATTCAAGTGATAAGGGGCAGAGCTGCAGTACTGTATTCAAGTGATAAGGAGCAGAGCTGCAGTACTGTATTCAAGTGATAAGGAACAGAGCTGCAGTACTGTATTCAAGTGATAAGGAACAGAGCTGCAGTACTGTATTCAAGTGATAAGGGGCAGAGCTGCAGTACTGTATTCAAGTGATAAGGAACAGAGCTGCAGTACTGTATTCAAGTGATAAGGAACAGAGCTGCAGTACTGTATTCAAGTGATAAGGGGCAGAGCTGCAGTACTGTATTCAAGTGATAAGGGGCAGAGCTGCAGTACTGTATTCAAGTGATAAGGAGCAGAGCTGCAGTACTCTATTCAAGTGATAAGGAACAGAGCTGCAGTACTGTATTCAAGTGATAAGGAGCAGAGCTGCAGTACTGTATTCAAGTGATAAGGAGCAGAGCTGCAGTACTGTATTCAAGTGATAAGGAGCAGAGCTGCAGTACTCTATTCAAGTGATAAGGAGCAGAGCTGCAGTACTGTATTCAAGTGATAAGGAGCAGAGCTGCAGTACTGTATTCAAGTGATAAGGAGCAGAGCTGCAGTACTGTATTCAAGTGATAAGGAGCAGAGCTGCAGTACTGTATTCAAGTGATAAGGAGCAGAGCTGCAGTACTGTATTCAAGTGATAAGGGGCAGAGCTGCAGTATTGTATTCAAGTGATAAGGAGCAGAGCTGCAGTACTGTATTCAAGTGATAAGGAACAGAGCTGCAGTACTGTATTCAAGTGATAAGGAGCAGAGCTGCAGTACTGTATTCAAGTGATAAGGAGCAGAGCTGCAGTACTGTATTCAAGTGATAAGGAGCAGAGCTGCAGTACTCTATTCAAGTGATAAGGAGCAGAGCTGCAGTACTGTATTCAAGTGATAAGGAGCAGAGCTGCAGTACTGTATTCAAGTGATAAGGAGCAGAGCTGCAGTACTGTATTCAAGTGATAAGGAGAAGAGCTGCAGTACTGTATTCAAGTGATAAGGAGCAGAGCTGCAGTACTGTATTCAAGTGATAAGGAGCTGAGCTGCAGTACTGTATTCAAGTGATAAGGAACAGAGCTGCAGTACTGTATTCAAGTGATAAGGAGCAGAGCTGCAGTACTGTATTCAAGTGATAAGGAGCTGAGCTGCAGTACTGTATTCAAGTGATAAGGAGCAGAGCTGCAGTACTGTATTCAAGTGATAAGGGGCAGAGCTGCAGTACTGTATTCAAGTGATAAGGAGCAGAGCTGCAGTACTGTATTCAAGTGATAAGGAGCTGAGCTGCAGTACTGTATTCAAGTGATAAGGAGCAGAGCTGCAGTACTGTATTCAAGTGATAAGGAACAGAGCTGCAGTACTGTATTCAAGTGATAAGGAACAGAGCTGCAGTACTGTATTCAAGTGATAAGGAGCTGAGCTGCAGTACTGTATTCAAGTGATAAGGAGCAGAGCTGCAGTACTGTATTCAAGTGATAAGGAGCAGAGCTGCAGTACTGTATTCAAGTGATAAGGAACAGAGCTGCAGTACTGTATTCAAGTGATAAGGAACAGAGCTGCAGTACTGTATTCAAGTGATAAGGAACAGAGCTGCAGTACTGTATTCAAGTGATAAGGAGCAGAGCTGCAGTACTGTATTCAAGTGATAAGGAGCAGAGCTGCAGTACTGTATTCAAGTGATAAGGAGCAGAGCTGCAGTACTCTATTCAAGTGATAAGGAGCAGAGCTGCAGTACTGTATTCAAGTGATAAGGAGCAGAGCTGCAGTACTGTATTCAAGTGATAAGGAGCAGAGCTGCAGTACTGTATTCAAGTGATAAGGAGCTGAGCTGCAGTACTGTATTCAAGTGATAAGGAGCAGAGCTGCAGTACTGTATTCAAGTGATAAGGAGCAGAGCTGCAGTACTGTATTCAAGTGATAAGGAGCAGAGCTGCAGTACTGTATTCAAGTGATAAGGAACAGAGCTGCAGTACTGTATTCAAGTGATAAGGAACAGAGCTGCAGTACTGTATTCAAGTGATAAGGAGCTGAGCTGCAGTACTGTATTCAAGTGATAAGGAGCATAGCTGCAGTACTGTATTCAAGTGATAAGGAGCAGAGCTGCAGTACTGTATTCAAGTGATAAGGAACAGAGCTGCAGTACTGTATTCAAGTGATAAGGAACAGAGCTGCAGTACTGTATTGAAGTGATAAGGGGCAGAGCTGCAGTACTGTATTCAAGTGATAAGGAGCTGAGCTGCAGTACTGTATTCAAGTGATAAGGAGCAGAGCTGCAGTACTGTATTCAAGTGATAAGGAACAGAGCTGCAGTACTGTATTCAAGTGATAAGGAACAGAGCTGCAGTACTGTATTCAAGTGATAAGGAGCTGAGCTGCAGTACTGTATTCAAGTGATAAGGAGCAGAGCTGCAGTACTGTATTCAAGTGATAAGGAGCAGAGCTGCAGTACTGTATTCAAGTGATAAGGAGCAGAGCTGCAGTACTGTATTCAAGTGATAAGGAGCAGAGCTGCAGTACTGTATTCAAGTGATAAGGAGCTGAGCTGCAGTACTGTATTCAAGTGATAAGGAACAGAGCTGCAGTACTGTATTCAAGTGATAAGGAGCAGAGCTGCAGTACTGTATTCAAGTGATAAGGAGCTGAGCTGCAGTACTGTATTCAAGTGATAAGGAGCAGAGCTGCAGTACTGTATTCAAGTGATAAGGGGCAGAGCTGCAGTACTGTATTCAAGTGATAAGGAGCAGAGCTGCAGTACTGTATTCAAGTGATAAGGAGCTGAGCTGCAGTACTGTATTCAAGTGATAAGGAGCAGAGCTGCAGTACTGTATTCAAGTGATAAGGAACAGAGCTGCAGTACTGTATTCAAGTGATAAGGAACAGAGCTGCAGTACTGTATTCAAGTGATAAGGAGCTGAGCTGCAGTACTGTATTCAAGTGATAAGGAGCAGAGCTGCAGTACTGTATTCAAGTGATAAGGAGCAGAGCTGCAGTACTGTATTCAAGTGATAAGGAACAGAGCTGCAGTACTGTATTCAAGTGATAAGGAACAGAGCTGCAGTACTGTATTCAAGTGATAAGGAACAGAGCTGCAGTACTGTATTCAAGTGATAAGGAGCAGAGCTGCAGTACTGTATTCAAGTGATAAGGAGCAGAGCTGCAGTACTGTATTCAAGTGATAAGGAGCAGAGCTGCAGTACTGTATTCAAGTGATAAGGGGCAGAGCTGCAGTATTGTATTCAAGTGATAAGGAGCAGAGCTGCAGTACTGTATTCAAGTGATAAGGAACAGAGCTGCAGTACTGTATTCAAGTGATAAGGAACAGAGCTGCAGTACTGTATTCAAGTGATAAGAAGCAGAGCTGCAGTACTGTATTCAAGTGATAAGGAACAGAGCTGCAGTACTGTATTCAAGTGATAAGGGGCAGAGCTGCAGTACTGTATTCAAGTGATAAGGAGCAGAGCTGCAGTACTGTATTCAAGTGATAAGGAGCAGAGCTGCAGTACTGTATTCAAGTGATAAGGAGCAGAGCTGCAGTACTCTATTCAAGTGATAAGGAGCAGAGCTGCAGTACTGTATTCAAGTGATAAGGAGCAGAGCTGCAGTACTGTATTCAAGTGATAAGGAGCAGAGCTGCAGTACTGTATTCAAGTGATAAGGGGCAGAGCTGCAGTACTGTATTCAAGTGATAAGGAGCAGAGCTGCAGTACTGTATTCAAGTGATAAGGAACAGAGCTGCAGTACTGTATTCAAGTGATAAGGAACAGAGCTGCAGTACTGTATTCAAGTGATAAGGAACAGAGCTGCAGTACTGTATTCAAGTGATAAGGGGCAGAGCTGCAGTACTGTATTCAAGTGATAAGGAACAGAGCTGCAGTACTGTATTCAAGTGATAAGGAGCAGAGCTGCAGTACTGTATTCAAGTGATAAGGAACAGAGCTGCAGTACTGTATTCAAGTGATAAGGAACAGAGCTGCAGTACTGTATTCAAGTGATAAGGAACAGAGCTGCAGTACTGTATTCAAGTGATAAGGGGCAGAGCTGCAGTACTGTATTCAAGTGATAAGGAGCAGAGCTGCAGTACTGTATTCAAGTGATAAGGAACAGAGCTGCAGTACTGTATTCAAGTGATAAGGGGCAGAGCTGCAGTACTGTATTCAAGTGATAAGGAGCTGAGCTGCAGTACTGTATTCAAGTGATAAGGAGCAGAGCTGCAGTACTGTATTCAAGTGATAAGGGGCAGAGCTGCAGTACTGTATTCAAGTGATAAGGGGCAGAGCTGCAGTACTGTATTCAAGTGATAAGGAGCAGAGCTGCAGTACTGTATTCAAGTGATAAGGAGCAGAGCTGCAGTACTGTATTCAAGTGATAAGGAACAGAGCTGCAGTACTGTATTCAAGTGATAAGGGGCAGAGCTGCAGTACTGTATTCAAGTGATAAGGGGCAGAGCTGCAGTACTGTATTCAAGTGATAAGGAGCAGAGCTGCAGTACTGTATTCAAGTGATAAGGAGCAGAGCTGCAGTACTGTATTCAAGTGATAAGGAGCAGAGCTGCAGTACTGTATTCAAGTGATAAGGAGCAGAGCTGCAGTACTGTATTCAAGTGATAAGGAGCAGAGCTGCAGTACTGTATTCAAGTGATAAGGAGCATAGCTGCAGTACTGTATTCAAGTGATAAGGAGCAGAGCTGCCGTACTGTATTCAAGTGATAAGGAGCAGAGCTGCAGTACTGTATTCAAGTGATAAGGAGCAGAGCTGCAGTACTGTATTCAAGTGATAAGGAGCAGAGCTGCAGTACTGTATTCAAGTGATAAGGAGCAGAGCTGCAGTTCTGCCGAGTGGCCGCTATGCAGTGGTCGAGGCCATCTGCTTCCGGCACCAACTACTACATACCGTTCCAAACAACCGATGTATTGCGGCAGCCGGAGTGGCGGATCGGGGCGGGGTCCGGGTGTCCTACACATACCGATCATATACTGATAACCTATCCAGAGGATAGGTCATCAGTTGTCAGAAAGTGGAAAACCCTTTTAAGCTTGAGGGGGCTCTAAAGTTCTTCTGCCACATAAGAAGATACCAGTATTATAAATAGCACATGGTGGGTAACAAATTTTGCATTGGGGGCAGGAGCTTCCAGGTCCGTTTCTCGGCATAAAGTTTACCAAATGGCAGTCACTAAGGGCACATTCACACGTGGCGGAATTGCTGTTGAATTATGCTGCCGACAGTCCACTGTGGAATTCTGCAGCAGACGTTTTTTACATTTGTTTCTACACATTTTTAGGAAACGTAGTTCAGACATTACGGAAAACAACCGTGCGGACATCAGGCTGCGGTGCAGAATTTTGTTGCGGAGAAGAAGCAGAATTTCACTGCGGATTTCAGCCTTTGCAATGCAAAAACTGAAATCTGTGGCAAGTCCGCTGTGATATCTGCAACGTCTGAACTACCTGTCAAATATGCAAATGTTGGTGCAGATTCGTTGCGTAATTGCACCAAATCTGCACCAACGTTTGCAGCAGGAAAATTCCGCCACGTCTGAACGTGCCCTAAAGGTACAATGGGGCCAATGGAGAGGGAGGGCCAAGCATTAAGTTGGCCTTCAGAATGGATAGTAAGAACCTCCTCAAGGCTACACAAAATAAGGTATAAGGAGCCCTAGTGGGCGTATGAAACAAGAGCTGGGCCCCTGTGACCCTTTTGCCCCGATACAATGTTGCATTTATATGAAACCTTCCAAAGTTTGTTCATAAGTTTCCATTTAACATAAAAGAACGACATTATTTTATTCTTTGCTGAAGCAGAAGGGGGAATGGAAAAAGCGTACAGTGTTTATGTAAGGCGGTTACTGTATCTGTCGCTGAGGACGCAGCTCACAGGGTTTTGCAGAACATTTCGAGTGAATTCACTTCCTCTGCGGCGGCCTCACTTCCTCCAGTGTTTCACAGCAGTCTCCATTCTGCACCCCCCCCCACCCCCACCACCACCACGAAGGCTCCATTAGGGTTCTTGCAAAATGTCAGGTTGACTTGCAAACAAAACCGTGCAAAACAAACCCCTTCTTCAGCCGCTGCTTCTGCAAAAAGGTCTCAATTTAGCTGCTTAAGATTCTACAAGATCAGGAAAAGTGGAAAGGTGCGGGTTGAAGTAACCGAACAGCAAACATCATCTTATTCAGACTGACTGTGGAGAAAGGCCTCGTTCAGATATGGTTTTTATAATAAAATATATTGGCAGTGTAATCTGGGCCAGACTGGTTGCTAGGGGGACAGACTGGTTGCTAGGGGGACACACTCCCTGACAATTCTATTGAAAAGACGGCAGAATGTCCCTTGCAACCTGATTGTCAGACATGACAGCAGAAAAGCCTGCTGTGGTTTATTAACAAACTCAGCACTGCTACATCTGTAGTCCTAGGTGACAGGAGCATGGCACAAACAGTTTATGCCTCTGTCAGGCTGATTACAGACAAAATGCCCAAATAAATCTTCACATCAAAATCCAGCCTGCCGGGACTATCAAATAAAATGCCCCGGGTCCCGTCCCCCCCAACACGAAGCTGATTTTTCCAGCGGAAGCCGCACCCAGTTAGGCATTTTCTCTGCCGCTGCATGGGGGATGTAGTATTACATAGTGGCCATTCAGAATGGAGGTCCATTTAATAAAAGAAGGCTCGAGTCCTTCAGAACAGGAGATGCTCATACAGGTCGGCTCTCTGTTCTGGCTCATAGAAGGGGTCTTGAGGGGGGCATCCCCCTATATAATGTCTATATACCCTACAATATGCTCTTTAAATGATATGAGCACTTTTGCAACAAGATTTATTTTTCCAATGTGTCTCCATGGTAACAGACTACAAACAAACCCTGTGTAGTCTGATCCTGCAGTCAGATGTTACACTACTCCCTTTCTTCTTCTTCTACTGTCTATAGCTTGTTAAGAAGAGGTGTCACCCAGTGTTCCCCCTAAAACAGCGGCCGCCCATTAATTTCCAGGGGTGCCCTGTAATAGTTTGGCCTATAGGAGGAATGACACAGAACTTGTATGTAGTCATCTGGACTATGTTGAAAGATGGTGCAGGGCACTTTCCACTTTGTTATGGCGGCCCGTCGTTTTCACTTATGGTGAAGGGTGACCGTGCCGTCGCTATGAAAACCTGCCTGACACTGGAGGGAAACAGTATTTTCTTGCACGGGATATTTTCATCAAGCAGAAGTCTGAGTTCCTCTCCCATTATATTGCGCTGGGCTCCTTCCCTGTCCGGGCTTGTACTTGCGTAAACGAATACAATTGTATATTATTTGTTGCCTTAGCGATGCGCCGTCCTCCATAGAACTCATCAGTCTCTAGGAAAACAATGTAAATAAGCAGCATACAGATATATTTTCCATTCGCTTTGCTGCTGATATTCGTCCACACTTGTCCGGTACCATGGAACGGGTCTGATACGCTCCACGTGTTTTGTGACTTTAATAGAATATTGTGGCGGGTGCGGGTGGAGTGTTTGTTGTATGTAAACATCTACAGGTTTATTCCAGAGTTATGAAATCTATACATTGTATCCATGGTTCAGAAAAATTGGTAAATCTTTTGGTGGAAATAAAGTAGGGTACTGGATGAAAGATGGCTCCTTTAAGGGGGGGGGGGGGCGACAAGCGATGCTACTAAGAGTCATTGCTGGTAAGTCAATGGATGTCCAATGATTTCGATATGGGCTTCGTAATGATTAAAGGAACACTCCAGGCAAGACATTGCTCCATTCATTATTCAGCTCACACCTGATTTCGGTGGAAATTGCACAGGTTAAAAAGTTGCAACTAAAATCGAACGAAATTCGCGCATAAAGCGGCTCACTTCAAAAAAGTTAAACCAGTGAGAAAAGTGGGCTGTAAATGTACCGATAGGGTATGTTCACACGGAGTGTTTTCAGCCGTTTTTCAGGCCGTAAACGTCCCGAAAAACGGCTGAAAAATGAGAAGCAGAACGCCTCCAATGGGAAAAACAGCATAAAAAAAACGACCGCGAAAAAGAATTGCATGTCTCTTCTTGAGCCGTTTTTGGAGCCGTTTGTTATTGACTCTATAGAAAAACAGCTAACGGCCGTAAGAAACGCTGCGAAAAATGCGAGTTGCTTAAAAAACGGCTGAAAATCAGGAGCTGCCTTCCCTTGAAAACAGCTCTGTATTTTCAGATGTTTTTTAGTAAGCGTGTGAACATAGCCTTAGACTCATTTATCAATTGCAAAGGTTACAAAAAGAAGCAAATTCGTGGGGCAAATATACGGCTGATCTTAGGTATCAGCTGAAATTAAAATAGTCTAAGGCTATGTTCACACACACGGGATATGCTTCAGAAAAGCTGGTAAATCTGTGACAGAAATACACACCAAAAGTGCGTTCCTTCTGCTCATATTGCTTTTTTTCTGCAGCGGTTTTACCAGCATATTTAGTGTTAAGCATTGGTTAACACTAAATATGCTGGTAAAACCGCTGCAGAAAAAAACACGCAGCATCTCCGCGCAGAACACGCAGCGTCTCCGCGCAGAACACGCAGCAACTCCGCACAGAACACGCAGCAACTCCGCACAGAACACGCAGCGTCTCCGCACATAACACGCAGCAACTCCGCACAGAACACGCAGCATCTCCGCACAGAACACGCAGCATCTCCGCACAGAACACGCAGCATCTCCGCACAGAACACGCAGCATCTCCGCACAGAACACGCAGCATCTCCGCACAGAGCACGCAGCATCTCCGCACAGAACACGCAGCATCTCAGCACAGAACACGCAGCATCTCCGCACAGAACACGCAGCATCTCCGCACAGAGCACGCAGCATCTCCGCACAGAACACGCAGCATCTCAGCACAGAACACGCAGCATCTCCGCACAGAACACGCAGCATCTCAGCACAGAACACGCAGCATCTCCGCACAGAACACGCAGCATCTCCGCACATAACACGCAGCATCTCCGCACATAACACGCAGCATCTCCGCACAGAACACGCAGCATCTCAGCACAGAACACGCAGCATCTCCGCACAGAACACGAAGCATCTCCGCACAGAACACGCAGCATCTCCGCACAGAACACGAAGCATCTCCGCACAGAACACGCAGCATCTCCGCACAGAACACGCAGCATCTCCGCACAGAACACGCAGCATCTCCGCACAGAACACGCAGCATCTCCGCACAGAACACGCAGCATCTCCGCACAGAACACGCAGCATCTCAGCACAGAACACGCAGCATCTCCGCACAGAACACGCAGCACAGGGGCGTAACTAGGAAAGACTGGGCCCCATAGCAAACTTTTGACTGGGGCCCCCCCTCCCCTGGGTGTCACACAACCCCCCCCCCTTGTAGATAGTGCCTTTTTTACAGCCCCCCCTCTGTAGATAGCGCCATACATCCCCCTGTAGAGAACGCCATACAGCCCCCCTGTAGAGAACGCCATACAGCCCCCCCCTGTAGAGAACGCCATACAGCCCCCCCTGTAGAGAACGCCATACAGCTCCCCCCCTGTAGGGAACGCCATACAGCCACCCCCCCCCTGTAGGGAACGCCATACAGCGTTCCCCCCCCCTGTAGGGAACGCCATACAGCGTCCCCCCTCCCAAAAAAATGCGACCTACAGTGTGTCCTACAAAAGACATGTATCCCCTCTCCACAGGATAGGGGATACATGAGTGATCGCTGGCAGCGATAGGGAGAACGGGGGACTGAAAGTCCCCTGAACTTCTCCATGACAAACCTCTGACTTCCGTCAAACCTCTAACTATCCCCTATACATGTCTTTTGCTCTATTTTGCGCCTTTAGGACCAGACACCGTTTAGCTAATTTTTAGCACGTGTTAGTTTAATGGCTATAACTTTTTTATTTGTTGTGCTAACGACGTGATTTTTGCGACGTTTTTTCCATAGACAATGCAGGTTTAATTTTTTATCGTTTTTATACGCACCTTTTTTGCTATTTTAGAATTTTTATTCATAAAGTTTGAAAATAATAGTAAAAAAGTAAGCTTTTTTTACATTTCAGCTATTTTTTTTTTTGGTAATAACATAGTCTTACCCTAAAATAGACCTTTTATTTGTGATCGCCATTGTCTACCGTAAATTTGTATATATTACATGTCTATATTAGAGTAATTGGGTCAGCGCTAGTGTTACAGCAATGATTGGCGGGGGGAACGGTATTTTTTTGGGGGGGTATTTTATGTGTATTTATTATTTACATTTTTTTTGCACTTTACTTTATTCTTTTTTTATTACTATGGTCTGTCCCCCAAAGGTCAAAGAAGACCTTTGGGGAACTTTATATATTTTTTTTCTTTATTTTACACCAGGCTTTTCCCCTGTAACTGGAGCTGCACAGCAGCCCCAGTTACAGAGGAAATCAGCCCTCTCATAGTGACGATTGTCACTAATAGGGCTGTGCTGGGTCTAGTAAGACCCAGCAGCAGTCTGTCAGTAACGGCACCCGGCGATCATGTGACCAGTCACATGATCACCGGGAGGAATAGAGACAGCGCCGCTGCTGCTGTCTCTATTCCTGTACACAGCGCGCATTCAGCGCTGTGTACAAGTGATCAGAGAAGACAGAAGCAGCGAAAGCTGCTTCTATCCTCTCCTCAGGGTCCCCGGCAGTCACTGACAGCCGGAGACCCGACATTCAGCTGCCCGATCGCGCGGGCAGCAAGTTAAAACCCGAGCCGTAGAAAGTCTATGGCTCGGGTTTTAAGGACCCTGACCGCTGGCCGTAAAAATACAGCCAGCGATCGGGAACCAGTTAATGGCAGAGCGGGGAGATACCTCCCTGCTCTGCCGTAGTGTTCAGTGGCGTCCCGCTGTAGCAGCCATAGCGGCTCCTAGCGGAGCCTCCGGCCATGGTGGGGGCCCGTGCCGGCGGGCGACACGGGCCCCCTCATGCCGCGGGCCCCGTAGCAGCCGCTACTGCTGCTACGGCGGTAGTTACGCCACTGACGCAGCATCTCAGCACAGAACACGCAGCATCTCCGCACAGAACACGCAGCATCTCCGCACAGAACACGCAGCATCTCCGCACACAACACGCAGCATCACCGCACAGAACACGCAGCATCTCCGCACAGAACACGCAGCATCTCCGCACAGAACACGCAGCATCTCCGCACAGAACACGCAGCAACTCCGCACAGAACACGCAGCATCTCCGCACATAACACGCAGCATCTCCGCACAGAACACGCAGCATCTCCGCACAGAACACGCAGCATCTCCGCACAAAACACGCAGCATCTCCGCACAGAACACGCAGCATCTCCGCACAGAACACGCAGCATCTCCGCACAGAACACGCAGCATCTCCGCACAGAACACGCAGCAACTCCGCACAGAACACGCAGCATCTCCGCACATAACACGCAGCATCTCCGCACAGAACACGCAGCATCTCCGCACAGAACACGCGGCATCTCCGCACAGAACACGCGGCATCTCCGCACAGAACACGCGGCATCTCAGCACAGAACACGCGGCATCTCCGCACAGAACACGCGGCATCTCCGCACAGAACACGCGGCATCTCCGCACAGAACACGCGGCATCTCCGCACAGAACACACGGCAACTCCGCACAGAACACGCAGCATCTCCGCACAGAACACGCAGCATCTCAGCACAGAACACGCAGCATCTCCGCACAGAACACGCAGCATCTCCGCTCAGAACACGCAGCATCTCAGCACAGAACACGCAGCATCTCCGCACAGAACACGCAGCATCTCCGCACAGAACACGCAGCATCTCCGCACAGAACACGCAACATATCCGCACAGAACACGCAGCATCTCCGCACAGAACACACAGCAACTCCGCACAGAACACGCAGCATCTCCGCACAGAACACGCAGCATCTCAGCACAGAACACGCAGCATCTCCGCACAGAACACGCAGCATCTCCGCTCAGAACACGCAGCATCTCAGCACAGAACACGCAGCATCTCCGCACAGAACACGCAGCATCTCCGCACAGAACACGCAGCATCTCCGCACAGAACACGCAACATATCCGCACAGAACACGCAGCATCTCCGCACAGAACACGCAGCATCTCCGCACAGAACACGCAGCATCTCCGCACAGAACACGCAGCATCTCCGCACAGAACACGCAGCATCTCCGCACAGAACACGCAGCATCTCCGCACAGAACACGCAGCATCTCCGCACAGAACACGCAGCATCTCCGCACAGAACACGCAGCATAAATTGACATGCTGCAGAATTAAGAAATGCACTGCAGAACAGTTTCCGCGCGACTTTCAGGCGTTTTTTTTCTGCAGCGTGGGCAGATTTTCTGAATCTCATTCACTTTGCTGCTTCTGTAAATTCTGCAGAATTTCTGCACAGAGTTCCGTTGCGGAAATTTCGCAGTGTTTACGCTACGTGGGAACCCGGCCCAACGATTCCAAATGCACCAGATTTATTAGGGCCTCATGCACACATCCGTTGCTCGTCGACGGCCGCTAATGACAGATCCGCCAAACACGGACCGCATGAGGATGGCTTCCGTGTGCAGTCCGTTGTTTCAAATTCAATGAAAGGGCCGAGACTGTTCGGTCAAAAATGGGCAGGAGTAGGACCGCACGGTTCCGTTAAAACAACGGAAGTGTGCATGACCCAATAGAAATGAAGTGTCAGCGGTGTGTTATCCATTAAAAAACGGATAGCACACTGAAGAAAATAACTGAAGTGGGCATGAGGCCTAAAATCTCCAATTTTAACTGGTGCAAAATACGCCATAATTAATAAATGCGGAACTTGATTTTGCCAGAAAGAACCTAGATTGGCGACATGCTCACCATGTCAGGTGACCTACTTAGAATACGACCGTGGATTTATCACTTGCATGTGCCGGTTTTGTGCAGTAAATACTGGTCTAAAGTATATCACCCAATAGGTGGTGTAAAGAAGACAAAGGAGTGTAATGTGCGCCAAATATATCAAACAGTGTGCGCATCATTGACAAAATTGGCGCATCTCCAGCTTTAGGCTATCTTTAATTCTTTATTAATAAATCTGCTCAAATGTATCAGTTTATGGGGAGCCAAAATGAGCTTCACTCCAGAACCTGTTGTAGCTAAGTCACAGCATTAATTATCAGTAAGTGAAGGGGTTGTCATTTAGTCACAGAGTCACCCAGACTTCATAGAAATGCATAGCACCTGCTATCTCCTCCTTCTTCTTCCCATGGCTCCTGTTGCATTCGGCATTGAATCACTACAGTGCGTGATCTAGGGCAGACTGGGAGTAAAAGGTCAGAAAAATCAGAGAAGACATTAGTTCATGACAATAAAACATCTCCTGGTGGACGTCTTGACAACTACCTTTTACGGGGTAAAGTCTTCCTCCATTGGCTGTCCAGACTTTGCATACAACAATCATGGCAGCCAAAGATCGGTACTGTATGTCTTGTGACCAGGGCCAGATCATGTGGACGGCAAAAGGGGGTAATGCCCAGGGCCTCCACCCCTCCCCCACAGGAATATTATTTGGTTACTGCAAGGTAGTTTATAGAAACATATTTGTTTGATTTTCTGCGGCTTGTAATCTTTTAACATATTGGGCCTCATTTATCGAAATAATGTAATAACAAATTTACCTTGTTGCCCCGAGTGACCAATCACAGGGCAGCTTTCATTTTTCCGAAGCACTTTAAGTGATGATAGCTGAGCTCTGATTGGTTGCTATGGGAAACCAGGCCTGATCATTTTGATAAATGAGGTCCAATGTGCCTTATACTAATGTTATCCTATAGTCCGATTTCCTGATCTACAGTCCCTTCCCATTCCCAAAAAATAAAAAAATCCAGGGGGTCTTCCCAAATGTTGCTCCAGCCCTGCATGTCAAGTTTTTATAACACGCATTGTTTTAGAAAATATTTGGCGCTATTTGTGCTATGTTTGCAGGCCTGTAAATTCAGGCGTCCTACGACATTACTGACACATCTCCCTCATGGGCCTCATTTTTCAAAACTGACTAACAGAAAAGGCGGCCTTGTTGCTAATAAAAACCATATGAGCCCTGATTGGTTGCTATGAAAACAAACACAGTTTTGATGAATGAGGCCCTGTTGCCTACAGCAACCAATCACAGTGCAGGTTTCATTTTTGGATGGTAGTTTAAGAAATGAAAGCTGAGCTCTGATTGGCAGGTATGGGAAACAAGGCCATTTTTTTTTTCTGAAGCATTTTGTGTCAGTAAATCTTAAAAATGGGGGACCCAGGAGCAGTAGGAGTATAGAGATGGGATTGTACCCCACACGCTGAGTGTTGCTTGAAGTTTTCCTTTAACCCGTTCACACATCTCCTACAATACATTTACAGCATAGGCTGGAAGTTCTTCTGCCACTTTGCTGTAAATATACGGCATGGGGTTGACATGGGCACAGGAGCTGTACCACATCAGCAGCGGGACCCCCACCGATCGCTAGAAAGAAGGATCTTAGTCTGCGGCCCTATGAACGCGGGAAGGAGGAGCTTGCGCTTGGCTGCTTATGTCATTCTCAGTGTTTGGTGGCAGCAACAGCTTGACCGCTCCTCCATTCAAACTCCTCCGTGTGGCGGTTGTGCAGCTGAGGGCTACGGGGAACCGGGATCCCAGATTGTAACGATCGTTGGGAATCAGACCCCGAAGGAGATAACATTTATCACGTATCCAGCGCAAATATTTTTGGCTGTAATACCTCTTTAAGAGGTAATTTATCACCGATGCAAAGTACAACCGTTATTGTAAATGTCAGATGCAGAAAGTTCATATGGAAAATGTGGTTAAAATTGACTGCGTCATAAACAGACAGAGTCGTAAATCTATAAGAGCCTTGTCATATACCGCCGTGTATCCCGTCACTCGGGTTCAATGCTCCTGCCGCTACGTGAAATATGTTCTGCAAGAAAAATGCAAATCTTTATGGAAAACTGGAAAAAAATCATAAAATAAAAAGACAAACTAAATTACAGCCACAAAATGTAAAATTGCAATACTGTCAGTGATGAATGTATATGGCTGCCGAGACATCTGTCGTAAAATGAAGTGTCTCAGACGGGTGCAGCTATAGAGGGTGCAGAGGTAGCAGTCCCACCCGAGCGTTGGTGTCTGAGGGGGCCCAAAAGCCCCTCTGTCACATAAGTAATAATTGAGCTTATCACATCATGCAGAGCCGCCTATAAGAACAAAAGTTTTATTTTAGAAACAAGGTAAAACACAAATGCCCAATAAATGACAAATAGATATCTAGAAAAAAAAGCAAGCAAAACGCCACATATGCCTCTATTGCTTGTATAAGTGTCGGTTTTCACTGCAGTTTTGGCATTTTATTCAAGATGTAAAATTGCCTATCAAAATGCAACTATTAATCTAAGAAATAATACGCACACAACAAACATAAAGTCATTTGCACAAGTATTCCTGGCACCAAAGATCCTAAACAAGACCCTATATGTCCCTACGCATTTTCTCCAGCTAAGTTGTTGGATTCATCATGGGACCAAACTGCAGGGGAAAATATAGAACCGAAAGTAGTCTCTAGTTCATAACACAGCTCACATTAGTGGGACGTATGCAGCTCTGGAGTATAATACAGGATGTAACTCAGGATCAGTACAGGATAAGTAATGTATGTACACAGTGACTCCACCAGCAGAATAGTGAGTGCAGCTCTGGAGTGTAATACAGGATATAACTCAGGATCAGTACAGGATAAGTAATGTAATGTATGTACACAGTGACTCCACCAGCAGAATAGTGAGTGCAGCTCTGGAGTATAATACAGGATGTAACTCAGGATCAGTGCAGGATAAGTAATGTATGTACACAGTGACTCCACCAGCAGAATAGTGACCACAGCTCTGGAGTATAATACAGGATGTAACTCAGGATCAGTACAGGATAAGTAATGTATGTACACAGTGACTCCACCAGCAGAATAGTGAGTGCAGCTCTGGAGTATAATACAGGATGTAACTCAGGATCAGTGCAGGATAAGTAATGTAATGTATGTACACAGTGACTCCACCAGCAGAATAGTGAGTGCAGCTCTGGAGTATAATACAGGATGTAACTCAGGATCAGTGCAGGATAAGTAATGTAATGTATGTACACAGTGACTCCACCAGCAGAATAGTGAGTGCAGCTCTGGAGTATAATACATGATGTAACTCAGGATCAGTACAGGATAAGTAATATATGTACACAGTGACTCCACCAGCAGAATAGTGACCACAGCTCTGGAGTATAATACAGGATGTAACTCAGGATCAGTACAGGATAAGTAATGTAATGTATGTACACAGTGACTCCTCCAGCAGAATAGTGAGTGCAGCTCTGAAGTATAATACAGGATATAACTCAGGATCAGTACAGGATAAGTAATGTAATGTATGTACACAGTGACTCCACCAGCAGAATAGTGAGTGCAGCTCTGGGGTATAATACAGGATGTAACTCAGGATCAGTACAGGATAAGTAATGTATGTACACAGTGACTCCACCAGCAGAATAGTGAGTGCAGCTCTGGGGTATAATACAGGATGTAACTCAGGATCAGTACAGGATAAGTAATGTAATGTATGTACACAGTGACTCCACCAGCAGAATAGTGAGTGCAGCTCTGGGGTATAATACAGGATGTAACTCAGGATCAGTACAGGATAAGTAATGTATGTACACAGTCACAGTGACATGTAGATGTATTCTATACATAAGATGTAAGTTGGTGTCCAGAGGTGAATTTTTGCTTTGAAGTATTGAGTAGAATGTAAGATTTTTTAACTAGGTCTTGATGTACTTGCTGACTTTCCATACATTATCTGCCTTTCTATTACCTTCCAATGAATGACAATGATTCACTTAGCACAGCATAATGGAAGCTCCGGCTCTTTAATGATGGGGTAATTGCACTCGTATTGTACGCGGTAACATTAAAGACACGTTCCCACAATGTGACATGTTTTTATAAATATGCTGTCACTATAATGTAGGTCAGATAACATGAAGGTGTCCGGTGTGTCCTAGAAAACAGTAGTAGTCGTTATAGGGCTCTGATAGAAAATGGTGCAAAAAAATGCTTTCTGATTTTTTTTCATGTATTAATCTGTATTTTATCTTAGGGTGAGGAGTTATAATGGTACACGGGCAATTGAATTTTCTTCCACTATACCGTTAAGTGGTCGCCGTTTTACCGACCACCTGGAGTTCTCTTATAAACACCTCCACGTGAGTCTAAAATTAGCCCCTAGAGATGACATTTTCCATATAATAAAAATAACTTCTCACCATCGGAACGTCGTGTTATCAATGTTTACGGCTCTTTGACCAAAGCAGTGGAGTGCTCAGGATAATATTCCAGCCTGCTGTGAGGAATGGATGAACGGATAATGGATTCTTATTTGCTTTTCTATAAAGAGAATTTAGTCTAAAAAATTATATAGATTTATGAGTCTCTAATTTATCGTTTACCATTTCTCGCTTTTATTGGTGTCCCATATGAGTGACAACCATTGCAGGCCGCCAAAACAAAGCCCATAGCGCTTCTGAGTTGTCACCCACAAACTATTTTAAATTTCCCGTTACGTGTCATGTTATATTAATGTACCGGGAGGCTCAGGATACCAAGTTGTAGTGGTCAGAACAGTTGAAGATTAATCATGTTGTCAGATTCTGCTATGAAAATATTAACTCCACCCATGTTACGATGACTATCTTTCAGTTCTCTATCCACTAACTTTTTTCTGAGCTTGTGTTTTTGCAGAACATCCAATGTGAACAGAAATGCACTGTAAAGCATGGTGGAGGGACAGAGCAGCCGCCTGAGCCTCGGAAACCTTTTTTTAATAGAGCATTAAAAAAAGGAGTATTCTTGTTAAACCATTTCCATCACAATTTGACAAATTTTACATGTAGCCAAAGTATTAATCAGCACTTTACAAGATGAGGGTAACACTGATACTACCCAAAAATATTGCCATATTGTGCCGGATTGACATTATCACATAGTGCCAAATACCAGTAGTACAATACCATACAGTGTTCACATAATAATAGTTCATTCTAATACTGCGCCCTATATGCAAGAATAATAGTACTATAATACTGCCCCCTATATACAAGAATATAACTACTATAATACTTCCCCCTATATACAAGAATATAACTACTATAATACTGCTCCCTATATACAAGAATATAACTACTATAATACTGCTCCCTATATACAAGAATATAACTACTATAATACCGCCCCCTATATACAAGTATATAACTACTATAATACTGCTCCTATATACAAGAATATAACTACTATAATACTGCCTCCTATACACAAGAATATAACTACTATAATACTGCTCCCTATATACAAGAATATAACTACTATAATACTGCCCCTATATACAAGAATATAACTACTATAATACTGCCCCCTATATACAAGAATATAACTAGTATAATACTACTCCTATATACAAGAATATAACTACTATAATACTGCCCCTATATACAAGAATATAACTACTATAATACTGCCCCTATATACAAGAATATAACTACTATAATACTCCCTCCTATATACAAGAATATAACTACTATGATACTGCTCCCTATATACAAGAATATAACTACTATAATACTGCCTCCTATATACAAGAATATAACTACTATAATACTGCTCCTATATACAAGAATATAACTACTATAATACTGCCCCTATATACAAGAATATAACCACTATAATACTGCCTCCTATATACAAGAATATAACCACTATAATACTGCCCCCTATATACAAGAATATAACTACTATAATACTGCCCCCTATATGCAAGAATATAACTACTATAATACTGCTCCTATATACAAGAATATAACTACTATAATACTGACCCCTATATACAAGAATATAACTACTATAATACTGCCCCTATATACAAGAATATAACTACTATAATACTGCATCCTATATACAAGAATATAACTACTATAATACTGCCACCTATATACAAGAATATAACTATTCTAATACTGCCCCTATATACAAGCATATAACTACTATAATACTGCCCCCTATATACAAGAATATAACTACTATAATACTGCTCCTATATACAAGAATATAACTACTATAATACTGCCCCTATATACAAGAATATAACTACTATAATACTGCCCCTATATACAAGAATATAACTACTATAATACTGCCCCCAATATACAAGGATATAACTACTATAATACTGCTCCTATATACAAGAATAGAACTACTATAATACTGCTGCTATGTACAAGAATATAACTACTATAATACTGCTCCTATATACAAGAATATAACTACTATAATACTGCCCCCTATATACAAGAATATAACTACAATAATACTGCTCTTATATACAAGAATATAACTACTATAATACTGCCCCCTATATACAAGAATATAATTACTATAATCCTGCCCCCTATATACAAGAATATCATTACTATAATACTGCCCCTATATACAAGAATATAACTACTATAATACTGCCCCCTATATACAATAATATAACTACTATAATACTGCCCCCTATATACAAGAATATAACTACTATAATACTGCCCCCCTATATACAAGAATATAACTACTATAATACTGCCTCCTATATACAACAATATAACTACTATCATACTGCTCCTATATACAAGAATATAACTACTATAATACTGCCCCTATATACAAGAATATAACTACTATAATACTGCCCCTATATACAAGAATATAACTACTATAATACTGCCCCTATATACAAGAATATAACTACTATAATACTGCCCCTATATACAAGAATATAACTACTATAATACTGCCCCCTATATACAAGAATATAACTACTATAATACTGCCCCTATATACAAGAATATAACTACTATAATACTGCTCTTATATACAAGAATATAACTACTATAATACTGCCCCTATATACAAGAATATAACTACTATAATACTGCCCCCTATATACAAGAATATAACTACTATAATACTGCCGCCTATATACAAGAATATAACTACTATAATACTGCTCCCTATATACAAGAATATAACTACTATTATACTGCTCCCTATATACAAGAATATAACTACTATAATACTGTTCCTATATACAAGAATATAACTACTATAATACTGCTCCTATATACAGGAATATAACTACTATAATACTGCTCCTATATACAAGAATATAACTACTATAATACTGCTCCCTATATACAAGAATATAACTACTATAATACTGCCCCCTATATACAAGAATATATCTACTATAATACTGACCCTATATACAAGAATATAACTACTATAATACTGCTCCTATATACAAGAATATAACTACTATAATACTGCTCCCTATATACAAGAATATAACTACTATAATACTGCCCCCTATATACAATACTATAATACACTATATTGCATTCCGTGTGGATTAGAAAGTGAAGTAAATCATGTATAATAACTTTCTTTTTTTGCCTGTTCTGTATATCAGCAGTTTTGCAGTATTATATATAGTCACATGCTGCCAGCTGACCAGACCACATGATCCCTCAGATAAACACATATATTTAGAGTGGATGTGAGATCTGCAGTTAGTACACACAGAGGATTAACCCTCAATCCTGGAAGTCTTTTGATCAGAAAGTAATAGAAGAACAGGCATCTATTGTTTCCTGCACAATGATTTCTATTCTGGAATTTTTGCCCGGCGTATTTAGCCAGGATTATGTCAGACTGAGTAATAAGCAGCAACTAAATTAAAGGAAAACTAAACTGAAAATAGAAGCTGATGAGAAGTGAAAATTAAACGGGTAACAAGTCATGGAAAAGTCCCAGAGGTGCTGGAGAACATTCCTGACACTGCGGATGTGATGATGACGGGGTTATTGAGTCCCTCAGGTCTCTTACTAATTTTACCAGGGCTGCAACTTCCACGAGGTGCAGTGGTGTCCTTACATGACTCCAGGGGGCAGTATATTGGCAAAGGTATTACCCCCCATTTGTGTTATTTGCCCTGCGCTGCCCCAACATAAGTGAAAAGCAATGAGAGTTGCAACCTGATGCTACTCGACCCCGAAGCAAAATTCAGGACAGGGCGCCACAACTATCATGTGTAATTTATAATACCGTTGTCCTCTTAAGCAGCAGAGGAGCTTTTAGGCCTCCTCAGATTTCAGGGTCCAGGTTCGAATTCTACTTTCTCACCACCTATAACCACACGTCTTGCAGCAATGGTGCTTTCCTGCCGCACAAGTATCCTCCTGCTGTGCTGATCACTAATGATTGACACAGGAAGAGGAAGTTACATGCAGCAACCGCTGATTGGCTGCTCATATGTAACTTCCTGGAGGAGGGAACAGTGTGAAAAATGTTGAGATGGAAACTATGGTGCTTTACTAGGAAGCTGGCACTATAGGCACAACTATATGACTGACTCTTTGGGGTCTGATTCCTGGCTGAGGAATTACTCTTATAGGAACAACTATGCGCATATTTGCCAACTGTGTGACATCACGGAGCTTCCAAGATGTGAACGTATTAAATGGCAAAAATTTTCACCTTACATATATATATATATATATATATATATATGAAACACCCCAATTTATTCTAAAATCACACAATCACACCCCAAATAAAGCCCCCAGAACAGACACCCAAAATAATTATAGACAAGCTCACCAGATAAATACAGACCCCCCCCAGATCTCCTAAATACAGACCAGAAACCAGACCCCTAATAGACAACCGAGCAGACACCATACCAGATCCCTAAACGAATTAAAAAAATTAATAAAATTACAGACCCCAGACCAGACTCTGCAGATATCCTACTCTCCCTATTCATGCAGTCCTCCTCACTCCCGATGCCCCTGCAGACAACGTCCTGACCACAGCCCTGGCATCAGGACATTGTCTGCAGCAATGCCCGGGAGCGAAGAGGACTGCCGGAATGGGAGGGGTGAGTATTCTGTCAGGAAGTGGCATCCGGGAGATTTGCCTGCTCTTCCGGGAGGACCCTTTTCTCTGAAAGTCTCCCAGAGATTTTAGAAGGTAAGTGTGTGTTTTTTTTCAGGAGCAGTTTAGAAGGTGTAACTAGAATATTCAAGGGTGGGACGAATGTCTGTGTGCACACCAAATGAAACCGTACCTCTTTTCAATATGTGGGGGAAGTGAGGCGCTATCTTACTTGTTTCTGAATGAAAATTAAAGGGGTTCTCAAGATTATCATCTAACAGGATAGGTCATAACATTCTGATCGGTGAGGACCGCTGGGACCCCCACCAATCACAAGAACGGGATCCCGTTCCTCCAAATTAACTGAGTGGCAGGTCACACATGTGCACTGCTTCTCCATTCACGGTCTATTGTACTGCCGGAGAGAGTACAGCGCTTGGCTATCTCCAACAGTACCATAGACTGAATAGGGTGGCAGTACACATGCTCGACCTGCCGCTCAGTTCATTCGGCGCAACATAACCCCCATCCTAGTGATCAGTGAGGGTCCCAGTGGTAGGATCCCGACCGATCAGCATGTTATCGCCTATCCTGTAGTTAGGAGATGTCTCAATAGAAGCCTCAGACTATAGCAGCATTTTTTACTGACATTACACCTGTCTCAAGCTTTGAAGAGTATCGAGAAAGGGTGTGACTAGTAAGAGCCATGCGCCATTCTTTGGCACAAAATATTGGTGCAATCGTACGTTAGTCATGAAGAGGCATAAGAATGTTGTCTAGCGAGTTGTGCAAAATTTTTCCTGTCATGTGCATACCGCCCTACATTTGAATCACCATTCCTAAAGCACTTTAACCCCCACCAATCTACCCAGAAATGCCCACAAAACCCTCTTTGGTCACATTTGTGTAAATCCTATGATATAATATTGTGTAAAAATCTTGTGAAAAACAGGGTGGTTAGGAGGGCGGCTTGTGCCATTTACATAAACTCTTAACGTTGTGCATCTTACCCTGGTTCTGATAAATCCCCCGTACATTTGGCAGCAGGTGCATTCTTGTTGACACACGACCGTATTTTTTCACACCCGTAAATACTGGCGTAAATACGGGTCCGGTGTCACACGTATTCCACCCGTTTTGCACCAGTATTTACGAACCCGTGCTCGTAAATATGGGTCCGGTGTCACACGTATTCCACCCGTATTTACGAGCACGTTTTTGGCAGCAAAATAGCACTGCACTAATCGGCAGCCCCTTCTCTCTATCAGTGCAGGATAGAGAGAAGGGACAGCCTTTTCTGTAATAAAAGTTAAAGAAATTCATACTTACCCGGCCGTTGTCTTGGTGACGCGTCCCTCTCTTCACATCCAGCCCGACATCCCTGGATGACGCGGCAGTCCATGTGACTGCTGCAGCCTGTGATTGACCTGTGATTGGCTGCAGCGGTCACATGGCCTGAAACGTCATCCAGGACGTCGGCCCGGATGTCGAGAGGGACGCGTCACCAAGGCAACGGGCGGGAGACCGGACTGGAGGAAGCAGGAAGTTGTCGGTAAGTATGAACGTCTTTTATTTTTATTTTTTACAGGATAGGGGATACATGTCTTTTGTTTATGGCAGAGCGGGGAGATACCTCCCCGCTCTGCCATAGTTTTCATTGTAGTCCCGGCGGTAGTTACGCCACTGGGCTGTGGCCTGCAGACCGGGTAGTCCCCTGACCTCGCCTCACCTCGCAACGCTCCCGTAATCACGGGTGAACACACGCAGCCACCCATGATTACGGGAGCCCCATAGACTTCTATGGGATGCCCGTGCCGTTATTACGGCATGAAATAGGGCATGTTCTATCTTTTTTAACGGCACGGGTACCTTCCCGTGAGCAAACGGGAAGGTACCCGTGGCTAACAGAAGCCTATGAGCCCGTTATTGCGGGTCGTAATAACGACCCGCAATAACGGGTGTTTTTACGGTCGTGTGCATGAGGCCTTAGTCATGCGCCGGTCATGCGTTGCGTAATTCACCCACATTTGAAAACAATTATATTGATCCAAAAATTAAAACTAGTACAGGATTGTTAGATTTCCAGCGCTGGGATGCAGGCGGTGACATCACCTGTGTGAATAACACCCAGAAACAAATATTAGATCGGGGACAGTACACAAATGACCTTAAAGAGGACCTTTCACCTGCCCATACGTGTACAGCTGAGTGCAGCATGTAACAGGCAGGGCCACACAAGCACTGTCTCACGTAAAATTATTTTTCTAATTTCCTCTGTTATTTACATATCGGTGACGTTATATTTGGCGCCCAATATGAAAAGCCCCTGAGCTGTTCCTATCTAACTAAATGGCAGGGGGGGGGGGGGAGGGCATTCTACTCTACGCTCTGACACTGTCCAATCCACTACGGACAGTGTCAGGACGGCCTGCGCTGTGTTCCCTCCCGAACACACACAGACTGGTGGTTCTGCAGAGAGCGTGCATGCGCGCCCTCACGTATACCCATATGAGGAGAGAGGGACCAATAATAAAACACCTTCCCTGAACCCAACATACCCATATGGAGCGGGCCATAGCCCCCCTACAGGATCTACATCACGGTGGCCTTAGATGCGCAATCAACCGAACCGGCCTTAGATGCGCAATCAACCGAACCGGCCTTAGATGCGCAATCAACCGAACCGGCCTTAGATGCGCAATCAACCGAACCGGCCTTAGATGCGCAATCAACCGAACCGGCCTTAGATGCGCAATCAACCGAACCGGCCTTAGATGCGCAATCAACCGAACCGGCCTTAGATGCGCAATCAACCGAACCGGCCTTAGATGCGCAATCAACCGAACCGGCCTTAGATGCGCAATCAACCGAACCGGCCTTAGATGCGCAATCAACCGAACCGGCCTTAGATGCGCAATCAACCGAACCGGCCTTAGATGCGCAATCAACCGAACCGGCCCAATAGAACTGGTATGGCATGACAATCAGGAAAGCTAATGGTTCAAGCATCCTGGCTGATCTTCATCTGTAGATGTTCTCCGGTTTATTATAGGAGAGAACGCTAAATAAAATGATCACACATGGGCTAAATTTATCTTTTTCCATCCTGAACTCATGATCTGACACTAAAAACATTATATCCAGTCATTCCCACCGGTCACATAAAAAGATGAAGGCTCAGACTGACCAGAAACGGGAAACAGTGGACATTCCTGAGTGCTGATACATTTCACAGGGTCTCCATACAGAAAGTTACCAAGTAGGGGAAGGAGATCCTAGGACAAGTTATGGACAAAATACAGATCTCAAAGTAGTCGCATGGACGAGATGACCTGTAGGGTTCTCTTGGCCACGTAAATATGTACAATACAGAATACTCCATAGTCGCAGAATATCAGCAGGCCAGATCTCCAGATACTATGCCACGTCACTATGAAGGACAACTTTAATTCTTCATGCTAAAAAGTTCATAAGACAAAACGGCCATTTCAATAAAGGAGAAGGTCCACTAGCGTCCAGAACAATTATTCAAGACTAGAGTAAAACATTGGGGTGGATGTATCAAAACTAGGAAAAGTAAAGTAGTTTCCTATGAAAACCAATCAGATTGCTCCTTTTTAGTTTTTCAATGGGCCTCTATTAAAAAGCAAGCATCCAATTGGTCGTCATCGCTAAACGACTCCACTTTGTTTTGCACCTTTAACACAAACTCTATTCTGTCTATAGACCTGTGGAATATGGCGGCGCTCAAGTAAAAAAACTATGCTAAAATTCAGTGAGGCTCTGGTTTTGCACACGTTTCAAAAAGTTTACAATATAAAATTAGAAAAAACATATGGTGTGTATTATTGCATCAGAGGCCAACAAAAGTAATACCAGAAAATTTGATAAGCGAGTTCCTGGAATCCACTTAAATGTTATGCCTTTTCCAAGCTAACAAATGCTATCCGAAAAAAGGTAAAAAAAAACAAAACTTTTTCACCCAGAAAGAAGTTATATTGATAACATGATTTCTTTTTTAGTTACTATGTAGCTTGCCTAAACCAAACCTGTAGGACTGGTCTCCCAAGATCCTCTAAGACTGTTCTAGGTGATGTATTGTCCATAAAACCAAAAAGTTTTGTTTCAGGACTTTGCAAACCCACAACCTGACCAAGCCTCCCTGACCAGTGATTGATGAGCCCCAGCCAGCAGTCACTTACCATATTCAGCACAATGTCAGTCTGCTTTTTCTCACTGGTACAGGCAGAGAATACAGTAGTGGTGGTGAAGGGGGAAAAAGAAGGGGTGCAACTCTCACCCATGCAAAGAAAAACACAACATTGTCTGAGTTGGAAAGCAATTTGAAACGTTTTATTTATTTACAACTGTCACAGTGACAAAAGTTATTGAAAAAAAATAAAATAAAATAAGCTAGCATCTCCCTGAGCCTCAAATTACAGAAATATATATATATATATTTATATATAACTATTATACAACAGAGTTTACTCGAGTGCTTTTTGTTCGCAGACATTTGTAACAAATGGAAATATACAATACTCTCGAAAAAGGAAAAACCAAAATTAGACAAAACGCAAAATAGATCCCTCCACCGAGCCGACTAAGCTTTTTTTTTTTTCGAGAGATCAGTAGAACCTTTAATGCTTGTTGGACGCCAAAGCATGATGGAAGTCAAGAGGTCTCAGTGGATTGTCACTACGTATCTACTGGACCAGCACAATTGTATCAAGTTCAATGCAGTTTACGGCACATCTGTTTCACCCATTGGTGATGCTCATTAACACTGGCGCCCTTACCCAAAACCATTCGTGAACCATGAAAAAAAAAATAAACCTATGCTATGACCTGGAGACCTTTCGGCTGGTGATGAAGACGAATTGAAGATGCAGACACTACCACTAAATAGACATTTTCCAGGTACCTTTTTAACGTGCCACTTGCAAGATACATGAGAAAGAAAGAGCTCTGGAATTGGACATAGAGCACAGAAATTATTGCTGTATAGTCATTAAAAGAAAAAAAGGAACCGGTCTACAGGACAACGAACAATCTAGTAATGTGTGCCAGAGTAGGCAATCTCTCCTCCATAGCCACCGGCATTTTAGACGGAGGTATTTTTCAATTCAATGGCTAGGAAAGTATTTTCTAAAAAAAAAAAAAAAAAAAAGGCTTGAACAGAGCATAAATATGGTTTAGTAAAGGGCAACGATGGGTCACGCAAAAGGCATTTCGCATTGTGAATGTGGGATTTCTCTGAAAGAGACAGATGTGTATTTTTAGAGCTGTCGTTATCAATCAGATTCAACGTCACACCCTTAGAAATCATGAATAGTGTCCTTTGAGGGAACAAACAATGGGCCATGACCCCCCCAAACACCCTTGAGGACATTGTGGACTTGACATGGAAAATGTATCCGGATGACAAAATATTAGACCTTTAATGGACCTCTCAAAAAGTGCCGTTACAAGTACATTACTCAATGCCTGCCCCTTCAATTTTGGCAATCTTTTCCACTCAAATAATGGTATTCCACTAACCAAATAAAATTGCTTTTCACCATAAGACGGCTAAAATCTACCCGCATTCAGTGATGGATGGACCAAGACGGGTGGTCATGCCAAAGACACCAATTCTATGACTTGTAGAAACTGCTGAGCACGTCCAACATAACGCAGTGATACACAAGATGGCCATTTTATTTAGAACGGAAGCGCAATGTTTTTGTTTTTTCTTCAATACTTTAAATACTCATCTACAATGTTGACATGGAACCCTACAAAGTTTTACTGTAAGTCAAGGAACACACCAACATTTCATAGTACAGGACAAATACATTACAATATTGCATCCCTGTACACATTGATGAACACTGGTATTAATACTACAGAGACAGATTCCACTTTTTGATCCAATTACAAATAGTTACGACACATTGATGACATAAAACTTGTCGGGAGTGGAGTCAAGGTGTACACAGCCAGTTCACCAGATGATGACTTTGGTTGGCATAGATTGTAATTGGTAACAGTTACCAGAATTGCATCAACTAAGACTCCGGTTGCTGGACAGTATGACGAAACATTCAGATGGAGAAGTGACGAGTTGACCTTTTGTTCTTCGAGAAGTCCGTTTTCTTAATGGTCGTTGAGTCTGTGTCTCTGTCCAAAGAATTCCTTCTTACTTAAATCTAAGACTATCACTGCATCTAGCCTTGGAAAAACCTCAGATAATATTCTAATGATTGAATAAAAAAAAAAGCAAACACTTCTTCAAGACTTCGGGCTTTTAATCACAATGAAGGCTGGATTCTTTCACCGAGAGGAAAAATTAAAAAAATTAAAATAAAGACTCATCACAGGTGCATCTTGGAATTTGTCATCATAAACAAAATCCTTCCTAACCGATTCATAGTAGGCCCATTAATGGGTAATTTCTCTTCCAAATGACGATGGTCATCACGTGATTACTGCTCATTGTTGTCTTTCTTTTGTGTATCGCAGTTTGATTCCTTCTCTTCTTCCACCAGGAACTCTTCTGGAGGCCATCTCAGTTCTCCACTCTCCACATCTCCCTCGGTGGGTTCCACCACAATGGAGGGAAGTCGATCCTTCAGTTTGCAGCATCTTTCGAAGTCTGAAGGATCAGGGAAGATCTGAAAGAAAAAACAAGGGAAAGGGTCAACTCTATAATAAAGACAATAGAAGTTCTCAAAAAGTTTACATCATGCCCAAAGTAGAGGTAATGGCAAGGAAGAAATTGGTTTAGGCATTGCCAAAACATTTTTGAAGGTTTATCCAAGACAGACATTGAACTACTGCATTGTCCCTACAAAATATTTTCTTTTGGGACTGGGGAAGGATATTCTGGTCACTAGTGCCTTAGTCTCATGACTGCACATTAGACTCTACAGTAACAGTCTGCAACCTGTGGCTGTCAGGACATCCTGAAAGTTGTAGTTTCACAACTGCTTGAGATCCAGAAGATCATATCAATAGGAGTTGCCCCAATAGAATGGTCTCCACCAACTCACAATTTAATTGGTGGTGGCAGTATTATTTTCTCCACCATAAGCCCCCCCCCCCCCCCATCACTTTTTATGTAGATTTTTATGGTCATGTGTGGAGGTCCTCTTAGTAATAAATGTTTCCATTTCCGATTTGGTAACTCTACAGGAGAAATCACTACTTTCTTTTCTACCCCCCTATGCAAATTAGTTATGCAGGAGTCCTGCTTCGGCTTGACATGTGAAGACGGTGGTAGTTACTCATTAAAGTTCTCCTAGCCAGGACTGAAGATACGTCCAAGCTGGCATAGGGACCCAGCATCAAGGGTAACACTAAAAGGAGGGTGGAGTGTAGGCAAGAAAAAGTAAACTCCTTTAAAGCTGACCATACACTTTAGAATGGTCGGTCGGCTGCCAGCTATTCCCCCGATCACCCATACACGCTTGGTTCATGCACCTGTTTTCAATGAGTAGAGGGAAATAAGCCGCTGCCAGACACCTCTGGCTGAGGCCTACCTCTACCAGAAAAAGGAAAGGCATGTTGCAATCCAACATGCTCAATCCTTTTTTACGCCTACATCTGCCGTCAGGGGGAAAGTCGGGACACCGACCTACATATTAGAAAGTCGACTGGCTTATCGAAATTGGCTCTTTTCTGTAGGACTTGTCGTTCATGGTTGGTCTATAAAGGTGGCTCTAAATGACAATTCGCTAATCGAACGCCTTGATCGGCGGCTTCTATTGATGGGAAGAAGATCTGTTTGGTATGAACGACTTTCTAAAGACTGCACAAGATTGACCTCTCAAGATATCGGCCTTCGATAGTCACATCTCATACATCTTCAGATCACAAAAAAGCAGTCGGCAGAATACGATCTAATTCAGCTTTTTCAGCCAAACAACATTTCCAAAATTGGCAAGATTTATGCCAAGTCTGAGCGTAAGGAAGGACCACACAGCATATGTGCACCATCTCCAGTTCAGTTTGACATATGCCGTTCGAGGGTAATGACCCTTGTGACCGTCACATTTCCCCAGAGTTAAAAATGGCACTTCTTAATCTCGGCATTTCCATTGTAATCTACGCACATTCCTATTTCCGGTCAGACAGGCTGCCTGTTTTCAGAGGTCTTACACAACCCTTTTGATGTTACACAATCTGTTGATTTTTTTTTATTTTTTTTTTAATAGTTTTGCTTTTCCAAAATAAAATTTGGGAACTTTTTGATTTTCAAACTTTTTCCATTTAGTTGGGAAAATATTTTTGGCTGTAGTCTGGACATTACCACCCAATACTCACTGAAGGACACCGCAAAGTGCAAACCAAATCAGGAAAATACAACAACCCCCACTCCATGGACACGGTGGGGGAGGCCACCAAACGACAGTGGATGTTCTAGGTCTGTTTTCCGAGAGTTAAAACCATAAGCTGCATTTTTCCCATATAACAAACAATTCTGTCTCCTCCGAGCTTTGTGTCCTAGTTAGAAGATTAGGACCTGTCAACACGCCGAGGCGTGACAAAGACCTTGATGAAAGATTAGCAGAGAATGTGAAAGAGGAGAGAACATGAATTAGAGACCTTAAATATTCCAAGAAGTCATTGATAGAAGTTTCCACCAGGCGGCTATGACAGCAGAGAGTCTATAGGCCACCACTGTAGGATTGCCACCACTGTAGGATTGCCACCATCAAGATGACCACGTCTTCATACCCTATAAGGGTTTATAGAAATCAGAGGCGCTTTCTCCTTTTAGAGTGGTAATACCACGTACCTATATGTAAGTGCCGGCAGCTTTCCTTAGACCATAACAGCCAATTGCCGGTAGAGCTGCGTTAGGACAAACCCTTTAAGTTCCAACATTAATACTGGAGATACACATGAAACTTATCCTTTAAGTAAACGGATTAGGAAAGTTTTCAGATTTTAATGTACCCATCCAATCTCTTACTTTTATGGGGAGAGAAGATCACTTGACATTACAGGCCGCAAAGCCTGAGGCCTCATGCACGCGACCGTAGTGTTTACGGTCTGCAAATACAGATCCGTAGTCATCCACATATCTGGGACGTGGTCAGCAAATACGGTCCGTAGTTATCCGTGGTTATGGATCCACAAAAAAAAAAGGCTACAAATGAGGTCACCAACATGTCCCAACCCCTTGTAAAGGTCAAATGATCGCACAGGCGGAAACTTCTTGGGGATTCCCCTGACGTCGCATAGCAACGCCATCGCAATGACGGACGGCTATGGATGCACTATAGACTTCTATGGGCGAGTCCGTGCCGCAATTGCAGACAGGAATAGAACTTGTTCTAAATTTTATGGATCATTTCCAAGGCACGGACATACGGCTTTCCGTGGCCAATAGAAATGAATGGGTCCACAATTTAATTTGTAATTACGGATGAAAACGAGAGTCCTGTGCATGAGGCTGCACTACTGAGATTCTGACAAAGACATTACCATTTATGAATTCTGTTGTGTGATGTGGATTCAGACCATCAACTACATCAACATACACAAGTCCTACCCGGCTTGAAAAGTGTGGATTTTGTGTGTGACCATTGATTTGGTAATTCTGATCTACACAAGGTCTCAATGAAAACATAACAGAAAACCGAAAGAGGACATTTCAATAGAATTTTAGTAGTGCAGCCTCAGGCTTTCGGCCTGTAATGTCAAATCATCATCTCTCAGATATTAACAGGTAGGTCTCCTCTCCAGGCAGGGTGTACAGGAATCCCTACCCTCAGCATCTCCATGACTCCTCACAGTATGGGTATGTTCACACAGAGTTTTTTTCCAGGCAGAAAATTCTGCATCAAAATTGCGTTTGGAATTTTGAGGCAGATTTTGATCTGCCTGCACGTCGCTTGCCGCATTTTTCAAGGCGTTTTTCGCTCGCGCCCATTGAAATACGCTTTCTCTGCCTCCCATTGATGTCAATGGGAGGTCAGAGACGTAAACGCCTGAAGATGGGACATGTCGCTTCTTTTTTCTGTGAGACTGTTTTTCCGCTCGCTGGAAAAATCGCCTCCGCCTCGCATTGAAATCAATGGGAGGTATTTTCGGATGTTTTTTGGCACGTTTTCCACGTCAAAAAACTTTGAACTGACCCTATTTTCAGAAAGATATTTGGCAGAGATGACCTCTACCTGCCCAATTCATTCGTTAGGTAGACTGCACCCTGTGAAGAAAGAACACAACTCCCTGTACTAAGATTCAAGGGAGGGTGGGGGGCGGGACGGGTACAGTTTTAGAAACTTGAAGGTCCACGGTATTAACCCTAAAAGGGCTGTCTAGCCTTATGTAAATTGATTAAAGAGAAATGAAGCTCTCTCATATACTTTGTTTCAGTTTACCTACACTAATACATTGTAACACTCAGCTGTGGGAGCAGAAAAAAGGGCAGGATAGGTTTTCAGGCCTCTGAATGTTAACAGATGCACCTATTCATTGATCACAATCAGAGATCTTGAAATTGGTGAAAAATTAATAAAGTATATTAGACGGTTGCAGGACTATTTACTACACGCTGATTAAAAATAATATGTCTAAGAGAGGTCTTTAATGAGGCGGCTTTTACGCTGCAGCGACCAGGCTCGGTCAGACATGTTGACAGTTTCCTCCTTTTGACAAAGGAAAGGTGTTCTGTAAATAGGAAATCCACAGCTGTGGTGCAAGAATTAGACACGCCAAGCCGAAAATGAAAAACAACGCAGAAAGAGACCCAGGAAACGTCACTGCAAAGGGTGCGACATACAACACCGGATGACAGGATTCATAGCAGTAATGTGACAGGGACATCAACAAAGTAATGGGGGTAGCAGTGGCGCATGCAGGGGGGGGGTCCAGTTGCCCATAAACCCCCTGGAGGCCCTAACATGCAGTTGGACTCCATTGCATCATAGGACGTGGATAAAATGGTGTGCCGGCGATGCAAGGGAACCATCATTTACCTTCCCCACCAATCAGCACTTTTCTTTTGATGCAGTCGGCGCTAGGACCTCATCACGATACCTGCGTTGTCCTGCTGGAGCAGGCCAGGTCAGAAGAGTCCAGGCCTGCATCGGTGAATGGGGACATGGGATTGGGGGCAGGTGATCGTGGCACTATCCGCAGGGGGGCAGCGCGTGGCACTATCCGCAGGGGGGCAGCGCGTGGCACTATCCGCAGGGGGGCAGCGCGTGGCACTATCCGCAGGGGGGCAGCGCGTGGCACTATCCGCAGGGGGGCAGCGCGTGGCACTATCTGGTTTTTACGGTATGACTAGTGGTCATCGCATATCCACTAGCCCAGCCCTTTATATTTCAAGCTCTAATCTAAAGGGCTCAGCTGGTGGATACGTGCAGACCACTACTCATAGCAAAAAAACAGTAGCGGAAGTATGGCAAAAATGACTAGATATATGGATTTGGAAACCTTTAAAAATCCGGCATTTGCCCCTGGGTAGGGGGGAGGCATCGCCAAACATCTAGTTGTTGTGCTGGCCGGCATGGTTGTCTAGGATTATACAGAAGAGGCTGGACGCGGCCCGCAGGGATTAAGGGAAGCCGACATGACCGTCCTGGTAGGGAAAGGGTTAATTAGGTGAGGGAGAGTTGGAAGGAACTGGAGGAGGGACGGGGAGGAGTTAAGGGGGACGGGGGGGCCGTTACTGCGCTTCCCGCTGTTTCTCGGCATTGAGCCGGAAGCAGCGGGAGGAGTAACACAAGAACAGTAAGCTCCCACCCTCCCGCCCTTGGTTTTGTTACTCCTTAGGTCTTATGTACGTCCGTCTATGAGCGTTGTGTTTTATTTGTGTGCTTATCTAACATGTTTTTCTTTTTCCCGGAGTAGGTTCTGTTGTCATGGCAGCTGGCGGGGGGAGTCCTTGAGGCCAGTCAGTACAAAATGGTGGGGGGGTCGCATCGGGGGTATGCGTCCCCCAAAAAAGGTACATGGTTGAAGACTTCATCGGGTGTTATCCCTTTGAAGTGGTCTTCTGGTAGAAGGTATATCACTTGAAGGCTTCATCGGGTGTTATCCCTTTGAAGTGGACTTCTAGTGGTCGGTATATCACTTGAGGGCTTCATCGGGTGTTATCCCTTTGAAGTGGACTTCTAGTGGTCGGTATATCACTTGAGGGCTTCATCGGGTGTTATCCCTTTGAAGTGGACTTCTAGTGGTTGGAGCCATCTGCAGAGGTGAACGGTGCTTCCGAGCTGGTTTACGGCTGGAGGCAATTGGTGGTTTGCAGATGGCTAATTCGGTGTGTTCTTAAAAAGGAACATCTGAAGGGGCTTCAAGGACTTCCTCTGCTCGGGTTAATGTTAACGTTAAATTGTTATTTACGATTCTGACCCATGTTGGGTCATGTGAATTATTAGGAGGAATTCTCTGGCGGATTCCTAACTAGTTATCCGAATGTTTCGGATTTAAATTGTTTTTATAAAACTGTGAAATTAATAAACGGCTGCTGTGGCCATTTCACATCCAACCTCGGTGTCACGTGTCTTTACTAAAGTGGGGGTGGGGGGATAGGATGATCTAAGGTTAACGCACGACTCTACCTAGGCAGGTCAAGGGTGACTAAGCCTTAGTCTGTGCATGTGGAGGTTACTGTATGGCAGCACAGCATATTACGGAACCGTAGCACCCTATGTGCCGCGGTGACTAACACAGTGGGGAGTACCCCTGCAATACGGCATGTGATTGAGCGCGCCATGACCTACATGGAGGTACAGAGAAGAACATGGGGCCTGATTTATTAGAACGGACCCGGTTTTCCATAGCAACCAATTAGAGCTCAGCTTTCTAAAACTTCTGAAAAATGAAAACTGCGCTGTGATTGGTAGTTTGTGTCAGACAAATCTGTCTAACAAGAAAACTGACCTAGTTGCCTATAGCAACCAATCAGACCTCTGCTTTCACTTCTTAAACGGCTCTGGAAAAGTTAAAGCCGAGCTCTGATTGGTTTCTATGGGCAACAAGGACTGTTTTACTAAATTTGGGCCTCATTTCTCAAAACCGTCTGATATCTCAAACTGAGAAAAAATGGCCTTGTTGTCCACAACCAATCAGAGCTCAGCTGTAATTTCTTGAACTGCTCTGGAAAAATGAAAGCTGCTCTGTGATTGGTTGCTATCGGCAACAAAGTTTTGTTGTTAGGCAGTTGATAAATGGGGCCTATTGCTGCCGTATTACAGATTCATACAACACATCTGTAATACGGCCATGTGCACGGGCCTGACATGCAGTGAATTCAGAAATCTATGAATGTTCATCCAGCGCTTCCTGGTTCATGAATAGAATGCTACAACTACAGTAGAGACTGACACAGTCAAAGGCAGAGAGGGCTAATGTAAAAAGATGGATGACAACCACTTGTCTGTAGGGCGTTTTCACTCAGACAGATGAGAAAAATATGATTAAATTCCCTTCTATGAATTTGTCATTGTGAAGATCATTTTTTTTTTCTTTAGGGGGAAGTCTAAAGAAAAAAAAAAAAAAAAAAAAAAAGGACCTGAGCAATTCTATATACATTAATGCTAAAGAGTCCTCCACCCCCCCCCCTAGAATTTAATGTGCATTCCCCTTTAAGAAACTGCACTGACAATAGACAATGACAAGTCCCATTTATTCCGATAACAAATCTAAATTAAGCATCTCGGGAAGGAGCGCAGCGTCCGTGCCAGATTCTTCGAAATCTGCTTGTCCTCAGGCCTTTCATGCACAAGCGAGCGAATCTCATTAACACGAGCAATAAACATAAAAACCGCAGTTTCATTCATAATAACTTCGCTGTTTCTAGAAATTCTGACAGCAGCGCAAACCTTCAGTAACTGCATCTACACAAGGCCGCCATGCATTAGTGATGTCAAGACTACAGGATCGTAAAACCCCAAAAACTAAAATTTGATTCTAATAATTTTTTGATCTTGGGAAGATTTTCATATGAACGCAACAAACGTCTTAGGCTGCGTTCACATATGCGTCAGGGCTCCGTTCCGACATTCCGTTGAAGTTTTCCGTCGGAACGGAAACCAAACGGAAACCAACTACGCTATTGATTCAGTCAAAACGACGGAACCCCTGCACAAAGCAGACAAACGGAAACCATTTGCACCGGATCCATCACCATTGAAATCAATGGTGATGAAAACGTATGGTTTCCGTTTGTGTCAGTCAGGGCTCTGTTCTGACAAAGCTCCAACGGAACTTCGGAACGGAGCCCTGACGCAGATGTGAACGCAGCCTTAGGGCCTGTTCACATCAGCGTTGGCTTTCCGTTCCGGGGTTCCGTCGGGTGAACCCCGCAACGGAAAGTCAAACAAACCACAGCTTCCGTTTTCGTCACCATTGATGTCAATGGTGACGGAAACATTGCTAATGGATTCCGTTCATCACCATTCCGGCAGGTTTCCGTTGTAATGACGGAATCAATAGCGCAGTCGACTGCGCTATTGATTATGTCAGAAAAACGGAAACCTGCCGGAATGGTGATGAACGGAAACCATTAGCAATGTTTACGTCACTATTGAAATCAATGGTGACGAAAACAGAAGCTGTGGTTTGTTTGACTTTCCCTTGCGGGGTTCACCTGATGGAAACCGCCGACGACGGAACCACGGAACGGAAAGCCAACGCTGATGTGAACCGGCCCTTAGATGAAGGCTACAGTTGAGCTGCTTTCTAACGCCACCGATACATGGAAGATCAGACAACGAGCCAAGTAGCGGAGATTAGTTATCCGCACGACGAGCCCCATCCTACTCAAAGCACAGACGAGACATGTCCAGCCTAAACCTGGCCACAAACCCAAGATAGATTATGCAGCCAAAATCCATCTTCCCCCAACATCCCCCATGATCTGAATCCTCAGCTTAACCAAAGTGACTGGTAATCTCTATAGAGGGAGATAAGTAGCTTCAGAGATGTCTGGCAGCTGCTTATCTTGGAAGAAGAAAATATCAAATAGTCTGGATGTTCCCATTGAAAGATTGACAATACCAGAGCCCGGGTGCGACTGCTGCCTCTGTGCCCCCTATAGTTACACCCTGGCAGTATTAAAAATGGCACATGGTATGTGGGGGCCTGGTTACAAATTTTGCATTGGGGCCCAAGTGCTTCAAGTTACACCTGTTTGCCCACCTAGCCCTGTATCCAAACATTCTGGCCAAGAAGAGTGACTTGTCGGTGCTCCCCGGCACATGCCCCCCATCCGATGCCGCGTCCTAAGTGTAATATTCGATACCCCCCGTGACACTTTACCAGCAGTGGATGGATTTTTGTCACCACCCGATACGTAAATATGGCATTTCATGACCAATGCCCAAGGAGGGATGAATTACTTTTGTGCCATTTGTTCTAGTAAAGCTCGAGCTACACGGCAATGCGCGGTCACACACCGGGCATGGTCAGATCGCGCGTCTACCATGACCTGATCGCAATGATTTCCTTTTGCAAAAAAAAAAATATATATTTTTTTTAAACAAAACAAAAACAACCTCGGATGGGCGCAAAAAAATACATCGTAGTTGGATTTTGTTTTCCATTCGCCACAAAGTAACTCCCAATTATTTTCTTTTACGACTGGGAACCATTGCAGTAGTACGATTTGGCCACAATCGCAAGTCTATGTGTAGCCCGGGCAATGATGAGGAGACCCTCAATCCTCCCGACTTCTGTAACCTTACAAATCCTACTCCGCTTTTCCTGGGAAAGCTGGGTTATCACTAATAGGCAGCTAAATCTACATGGTAATGCAGTTACGAATGAGCCTCGTATGTATAGATCCATAAGGTAGATTTGCCATTCAGGACTACAGAAAAGCTGTGTGTCAAGCCTTGTTGGAGCTGTGTCGCACATCACCCAGCTTTCCCAGAGACATACAGGCACATGTCTAAAGTTCTTCTCTTACTGGACACCATAACCGAAAGAGCAGACATTACAGTTCTACCGGGGTGTCACCTAACTTTCCCAGATTCCTGAATAGCAAATATGACCAGTTATGGGTGGATACATTCCATTCTCTTGCGGAGTTTGGGAAAACAAGGAGACAATCGTTGTATAATCCAACAGCAGTTCAGTGATTTTGACCATATAGGAGTTTGGGAAAGTTAGGTGATAAACCAATATGGCTGTCATTAGTTGTCTTGTTTACTACCCAGCTTTCCCAAAAACAGAATTCTAGGCAGCCGTTTCTTCGTTATCGCTGAATTAAAAAACTGGGTGAAAATACATACAATACAGAACTATTACAACTTGAAAAGGGGATCTCACCCAGCTTTCCCAGTCTCCAGAATGGCAAATATCATTGACACATTTCAGGTTACTCACTACATAGGCGTGTGACAACCGCTGTAATGGTGGCCATATTGGTTATCTATCCCACGAAACACACCTGTACACAAGACGACTTAAGGATTCGATGGAATTGACGCTTCTTAAAGTGAAGCAAGTTTTAGAACACAAGACGCCACCAAAATATCTACAAAGGCCGCAAACTCCGCACAGAAGCGGCGCAAATATCTCGGAACGTACCTGATAAGAATCTTTGCGAGGGCTTAAACCAATCTCGTCCATGGGTTGAGTGTTCATTATAACCTCCGTCATTTCAGCTGATCTCAAGTAATCAGTGCTGCAAGAAGAAGAAATTCATTAAAATCCTTGTCCTCCGTTTTAAGTACACAGCAAGGTTTCAAGATAATCCACCAAAATGTTGACTGGACAAGTATTTCCTCCACTTCGGTCATGAAAATAAACCGCACTTTAGAATGAAAACTTCTGCAGTTTCCAATGTCTTAATTCCCAAGATCTCTGCTTGCTGCGGGTGAACGAAAACATTCATAGTTTACATTCAGGGGCTCAAAGTCTGTCCAGATCACGCGGCAGGCATTTGTGTAGTCTCTGAAACACTAAGAAGTCCTGCAGCTGTTTAAGCAGAACATGTCCATGACCTATCCTGACTAAGGCTGGGGCTACACGGCGACTTTGGCTGCGACACAGGTTTCCCCGCCACATCATACCTAATGAAAGTCAATGTGGCCGCGTTGCGACTCCCGGGTTGCCGCAGGAAATCCAAACTTCCTAAAATTCTTGCAACTGTCGGGTCGCAGTCACCTGCGGGTCGCAATGCAGCCACACTCCTTATTACATGCGATACAAGCGGGGGCTCAGTGGTTTTTGGCCGAGCGACCTGTGCCGCGTCAGAAGTCGCCATGTAGCGATAGCATTAACCATGTGCGCACTTGGAATGTATCAATGTTGGTAAAAATAGTGAGGAATTGAAACACAAAGTATATGGGAAAGCATAAAAATAAGGCTCTGTTCGCATCTTCGGAGCCTCCGTTGCAGATCCCGTCATATTTGCCAGACAGAATAGCGCAGCATGCTTTGCTATTTTGTCCGGCACAAACTGACGGAAACCATTAAGGATCAAGGGATCCGGCACTTCCATGTTTCTAATTTCTCTGGTCATATGATGGTACAGAAAAGCTGAAAAAGAGCAAAATGTGAACCCAGCCTTATAAGCTCCGGGCCACTTGCAGACGTAATATTTTATAGCCGAAAAACCTTCCACAGTCCTGGACTGAAACCCATAACAAAACTTGTTGCAGAGCATCGCCCATACCTGCTCCAACTCTCGATCCTGGTCCCAGCTGGTACATCAGTGCCAGCATTGGTTCCAGTGCCAAGGTTGTTGAAACAATAGGCCAATGTCTTATAAGATCTGATTGGAGCTGCCACAGCGATCAGCGGATCACCATGGGTCCAGGTCCCCAAGCAAACGGCTGATTTTGCCAGGGGCCACTGCAGGAGAAATGTAGGATTACATGGCGGCCATGACTGAAAATCTTACAGAGCAGCTCTCAGTTTTGGCTCAGAGGGAGTTCCTGATATAGACAAGATACACTTCATCATAATCAGTGGTCCATTTTAAAGGGGGACTTCCATCTAAATTGACCTTCAGACAAGTCCAACATCGGTGATGTCACATGAGTTTGGAGCACCATAGATTCCAAAAACAAAGGGGGTTATCACCCCGAGTAGACCACTCAAGACTCTGCTCGGAGATTTCCGTCACTACAATGATATATGTGAGAAGATCACATTAGGTAGAATTCCCCTTTAAGAAGCGATCTAATATTTTAATGTATTATCTAGAACAATTAATAGATTCTCTAATATACAATATACTTTTTCCCCTTTATTTATAAAAGATATAATAGATTTATGCTCGAAGACTGAAGCAGGACATCGTACTAAAACCACAAAGGCCTCATTTATCAGAACAGGCCCTGTTGCCCATAGCAACCAATCAGAGATCAGCTTTAATTTCTTTAACTGCTCTGGAAAAATGAAAGCTGAACACGGATTGGTCGCTATGGGTAACAAGCCCAGATTTACTACCAGACCGTTCTGACCAATGAGGCCCAAAGTTATACAACCTTCCGGAAAGATCTTTTATATCTTCTTCGCTAACTTCTCAGTCTATCTAAGTCAATATGATGAGTAATCTTTATAAAAATGACTAATACTTTATATCATATCTCCAGCGCTGAAGCCATAATTATTTACATCCATTTGTGACAATATCAGCCGCTTCCTCTTATAATGCTGCTGAACTATTATAAGCTGCCGTCTATAGGTGTAGTGGCCTTTTAAGGTGTTTACTTGCTGCAGAAATGTCAAACATCTCATGGTTTGTCCGTTCCGTCACTAGAAAACAAGGACATGCCGCAGAACACCCACTGTCAGCCATTCATCAACCCCAGAACAATAGACTGAGGCGCAGGAACTGGATTTATTGCAGAATCTATACACAACCCCACACCTTACCCAAACACGCTGAAGATCATCCATTATAGGTCACAAACAAGTTTTTTTAAGAATAGTATCTCAAGACTGATCTCTCCAAAGACAAAGCCCTAGTCATGGAGAAAACCTTCAAAGAGCCAAATGGAAAGTAAACGGCAACGTTACCAGGCTGCGGAGCAAGAAAACGACAATGAACGAAATAGCCGCTCTGGATAGCTATTTACTTAAAAATGACTAATAAATACTAGACCGGGTCATTTAAAAACGCTATATGGTTAACAAATAATCGACTGACCCTACAGAACAGCCATATTGTCTACAAACGTTCATACACTGGGACCTACAGAATTGCTATACAGTATACATACGTACATATACTGGACAGACCCTACAGAGCCACTAAAAGATCTACACATGCACATATACTGGACCGACGCTACAGAGTAACTAAGATTACATATGTACATATACTGGACTGAGGCTACAGAATCCCTGTATGATTACATACGTACACTGGACTGGCGCTACAGAGTCACAAAGATTACATACGAACATATACTGGACTGACGCTAGAGTCCCTGTAAGATTACATACGTACATATACTGGACTGACGCTACAGAGTCACTAAGATTACATACGTACACTGGACTGACGCTGCAGTCACTAAGATTACATACGTACACAGGACTGATGCTACAGAGTCACTGCAAGATTACATACATATTCTGGACTGACGCTACAGAGTCCCTGTAAGATTACATACGTACACTGGACTGACGCTACAGAGTCACTAAGATTACATACGAACATATACTGGACTGACGCTAGAGTCCCTGTAAGATTACATACGTACACTGGACTGGCGCTACAGAGTCACTAAGATTACATACGTACACAGGACTGATGCTACAGAGTCACTGCAAGATTACATACATATACTGGACTGACGCTACAGAGTCACTAAGATTCCGTACATATACTGGACTGACGCCAGAGTCCCTGTAAGATTACATACGTACATATACTGGACAGACGCTACAGAGTCCCTGTAAGATTACATACGTACACAGGACTGACACTACAGAGTTGGGCCTTATTCACACGAACGTGTCCGTTTTGCGTGCAATAGGACATGCAATGAGTTTCACGCAGCGGACACGCTGCGTGAAATACACAATGTCTGAATGGTCCCAATGAATTGCATAGGTCCGTGTGACGTCCGTTGTTTTAACGCGCACAACAGACGTAAAATACGCTCGTGTGAATAAGGCCTCACTAAGATTACGTACATACACTGGACTGACACTACAGAGTCCCTGTAAGATTACATACGTACATATACTGGACTGACCATACTTGGCCACTATAAGATTACATACATACATATAACGGACTGTCACTACAGAGCCACTATAAGATTACATACATACACTGGACTGACCGTAATGGGCCACTATAAGATTACATATCAATATACTGACTGACCCTACAGAGTCGATATAAGAGATTATATACAGAACCACTATAAGATCTTCATATGTACATACAGACCTTACAGCCACTATATGGTCTAGATCTACATATGCAAAGAGGTTAAACTTGTCCTACAGAATCACTATATGGTCTATACCGATTCTTGGACAGGAACATATAGAACTCTATGGTCTACATTTACAACCAGTATAATTAAAAATATTTCATTTTAAACCAGACATTGGAAGAGACATCAATGTCATGGAGAAGCCTGACCCAAAGACAAGACTGGACATTCTGGAGAAGCACAATTGATGTGGTCACCAGGGGCCAGACTCCACTTGATGGCCTGTCCTAAAAGTGGTCCATGAAACCCAGGACTCTGTCTTCATAAAGAAGGTCATCCACGTCAATGGTCAGAGCTACGAGGGCAATTTTCAGCAGAGCACAACCGACGTTCAATCTGGAAGCCCAACGACAGTCTATAGAGGTTCCTAACTGGAGCTGCATCGCAAGTTCCAAAAGACTTTTTACGTTTCCTCACTACTGTGCGCAAACTTTCAGCTGGGTTGTTGAGCTACAGACAGCGAGTCAGCTCCCCAAACCCTGGGCACCGCTTAGATCCATCTCAATAGATTCAATCACGTGTCCATGCCTTGAGTTATCACTTTACAGCCCAAATAGCTAAATGACAAATTCAGCTCTGCTATATCATTGTCTAGAAGCTGCTCCCCTCAATGATGAACTGATGCGGTTGTTGGGGAACATCAGTCGCTAACTATTACTATGAGGGGTGGACAATCCCTTTAAGAAATTCCATACCGGACAATGGAGAACAGGAAAAAAAAATTTGATTGAACATTCCGGCACGTTTACACAAGACCTCTACAGGGAACTGATCAGAACCAGTTACTCAATGAAAATGAGGCCATCACTGATTCATCATGGCTGAGTGTGAATGAGGAGGTTGGCAGCGACAAGAACAGAACATTGCCATTCACGCTATATCGACCACGCAGATAGACGATGACATCATCTGCATAGCACCAATGTGGAGCCACCACCAGCCATAGCTTATCCTATGTATGGCAAGACGCACAACATAGGTCTAAACATACTACATAATAACCGTGCCGACAATGCCCAGCTCCATGCCCAGCATCTCCGCATATATTCCTGCAAAACATTGTCCCTAGTGGATGCAGCTCAGTGCCTCCTCCGGTTACAAATGGGCATTTTGCATTAAACATGCAGAAGACAAGATCAATGGTGCAGTTAATCTACCAGCACAAGACAGTCATGGGTGTCTGCAAAGTTCACCGCATGGAAAGAACAGGTCATTTCTACAGAAGTCTCATCTAACCCAATGGAACAGAGTCGGAGGTCTACCACTGCAGTTGTAGCAGTGCCGAATGTGGGGTAGAACTCATTAAAGCCACATTGCTTGCGCATCTTTATGATGGTGTACAAAAAAGGTTTACCTTCAGTCTATAGAGTTAACCTGGTGATCGGACCATAAACTGGACCAAATGGTAAATTCAGCTCTGCTACATTAGTCAAACTAAGCCCTGGCAAATGCGTAAACAAATGCAATTACTGTGGATCAGTGCCAGCTTATGGCAGTTATAAGAGCATAAAACCTTTATCCTGCCCATATCCAACTAGAGATTCTCTTATTTACAAATACAGAAACCCACAAGTAATATAAGTTCATGCCAATGCACGTCGGCCCCCGCAAGCCGCCCCTCTCCAACCAGCCTGCCCCACCGAGCAGCCCCTCTCCAGCCAGCCTGCCCCACCGAGCAGCCCCTCTCCAGCCAGCCTGCCCCACCGAGCAGCCCCTCTCCAGCCAGCCTGCCCCACCGAGCAGCCCCTCGCTACCCAGCCTGCCCCTCCGAGCAGCCCCTCGCTACCCAGCCTGCCCCTCCGAGCAGCCCCTCGCTACTCAGCCTGCCCCTCCGAGCAGCCCCTCGCTACCCAGCCTGCCCCTCCGAGCAGCCCCTCGCTACCCAGCCTGCCCCGCCGAGCAGCCCCTCGCTACCCAGCCTGCCCCGCCGAGCAGCCCCTCGCTACCCAGCCTGCCCCTCCGAGCAGCCCCTCGCTACCCAGCCTGCCCCTCCGAGCAGCCCCTCGCTACCCAGCCTGCCCCTCCGAGCAGCCCCTCGCTACCCAGCCTGCCCCTCCGAGCAGCCCCTCGCTACCCAGCCTGCCCCTCCGAGCAGCCCCTCGCTACCCAGCCTGTAGAAACACCACATTCCAAACTTAGACAAAGATAATAAAGGGAACAATGTAACAAAGAATTAACCGCTTACTTCTCTAGTGTCAGAGTCAATAGGCAATTAACTTCATCAAAAGAAAAGGCTCACAGAAAAGTATTCTCAAGGCTCCAGAACACACAATGCCCAGCTGCTACCCTGGAACATTATGAATGCCAGCTTGGCATATGGACAGCACCTCAGATTTCTACCTGAATAGCTAAATTGATACCAGGTGCCACCCACAGTCTACTGGGCACCATTAGATGATTGGACTCTAGAGGTCACTGTATATATCTCTTATAATAGTCTATAGCTGCATACAAGAGCCTACATTGCATCGCCCTAACATAAGGGAGCAGTAACCCTGTAACTACCAGAAACTTGTATTGTGCTGGTTAAAATTTCATTTTTACTTCCAAAACAGTAAAAAAAAAAAATAGACCAAAAATATTGTATTTTGGATCAGAACATGCAGGGACATAGCTAGGGGGGAGGCTACAGAGGCATGTGCCCCAGGTGCTAGTTGCCAGAGGGGAGTGCCAACAAGCCCCTTTGCCTTGGCCAGGAAATCTAGATACATAGAGTGCAGAAGACTGAACCTTTGCCCTGGGTGAAGAAAAACCAAAATACTGCTCTGAGAAGATGATCCGGGTCCCACATCCACCACACAAGGATCAAGTCCTATCTATTCTGCACGGTCCCCTCTCTGGAGACCCCCCAGGGGTCAGTAAAAACACAGCGCAGTCATGAAAGGGTTAATCCATAGGAAGCATCGAGCCTCTTACTTACCAAGGAATAGGGTAAAATACAGACATGAAGTCCCGAGAGGATGGGGGGAATTGTCGCAGCTTAAAGAGATCACACAATAGAGATGCACAAAAAGGGGTCCGGCTGCTGCAGTGGGGGGGGGTCTTCTAGATACAAAGCCAAGTAGGTGCAGCAAGAAATGAACAAGACCTTACTCTGCGAGCACTGAGGCACTCTGTCCCAGGCAGCATGGGCACCACTGGCTTATATAACATAGGGGGGTGTGGTTTCCCAATGACTCCGCCTCCATGTGCTGACGTCATCCAAAGCATGAATGGCCTGTGCTTGCAGCTCATCCCCTGGATACAATCAGCTTTGGAGTACATTCATGCTCACTCATCCCTCCTGCCCAATCACTGCTCACATCAACAATTACCTGCTGCTGGCGCTGCTATATCTATTTTTTCCTTCCTTTTCCCTGAGGTGGCTCTGCTCTTTGTTCAGCAATGTGAGAATGTATTTTTAAAGTCACCAATCTTTTGTCTGCAGCTCCCTCCCCCCTCCTCATTCCCGTCCCTTTAAGGAAAAATAAAAATAATAAAATCGGCAGCGCAATTGATCATGGAAGCTAAATTTAGCTGCTGGCCATTACACCCGTGCATCAAGGCAAATTTCATGATTTTTTTTTATTTTTCATTATGCGACCTTGTGTATGGAGTTTTCTAGAATGGACTATTCATATGGAGGCTCGTGGATATGAAGGTTTAACGCTGAGTGTTTGGATACTGTTACATTAGTGGAACGCTTGTCCTTAAAGGGGAACTCCAACATTTGCTATCTCCTTATCGGACATAGAGACGGTTAAGATGAATTGATGGACTGTGAACTGGTGACAAAAATCGGGGGCCGGTGCACCCTAATCTTACTGGGCACTGGATAGAAATTTCCAGAACTCAGACCCTACGATACAGAGCTGATCATTTCCACACTGATTTATTTTCTCATGCTCGATGTTGTACCATTGGAATTTATGGTGGAGAAATGCCGCACTGGGGGAAACTGAGCACCCCCTTTATTTTTGGAATCATTTATAGTTCATTAAAGCCTAGACCCCCGACTTTGGTCATATCAGTAGACCCCCTCTTTAAATATATTCCCAGATATTTTGTTACAATGGGAATGCAAATATCAACGCAATGGAAAAAGATTCCTATGAATTATAGGTAATCCGACGGAAAAAAATTGTTCTATGTTCCATTGGATGCCCTAGAAACGGCGCTTCTAGTGGAGAACACCTCCATGATACGAAGGACTTTTCCGTACTACGAAATAAAAGGGACTAAGTAGTAGGGAACAATAGGAACTGCTTAGTATAGAACCATAGGGGCTACGTGTGCCGTCCTACATATGCGCCATATGACATTACAGGGAAACCAACGGCATTTTATGTAGGAAGGAAACATTGGGGCTTTGTGTGCTGTATATAAGTCTCCGTATCACTATATATTGGTTGTATTAGTTGTATTGTATTATATATAAGATGTATTACTATATATTAATTGTATTAGATATATCGTTCTCTTGACGGTGTTGACACATTCGGCTCACGTTCTCCGTCTGCTCGAGCTGCATTTAGTTCATCTGCCATTGACTGGAACAGAATGCAGCTTAAACGAGGCTTTAAAAAGAGAAAATTGATCCCTTTGAGGATTAGAAGGGAGATACATGTGGTCAGCGTCTGCAGTGTTGGTGAATATGTGCTTGGTTGTCACTCTGTGCTGTGTATGACGGCAATGTGACAATCCCTGCCATCATCCTGCCAACATGCCTATGCCAACCGTCTGTGTTATTTTAGGACGGGTGCACACAAACACATACACATTGTGTATGTAATACCATCAGGTAATCTTAGCTTAAGCCACTACTTTTGGTTATGAATATAATAACACATATAAGGAGGGGATGGCAGATGTAGTATATATAAATGGGGATATTTCATGCATTGATGTTGTACTGCAGCATTCTAGGATGTTATGTATTAAAGAGCAAAAAACATCACTGATATAATTAAGAATCTAACTACTATAATACTGCCCCCTATATACAAGAATATAAATACTATAATACTGCCCCCTATATACAAGAATATAACTACTATAATACTGCCCCCTATATACAAGAATATAACTACTATAATACTACTCCTATATACAAGAATATAACTACTATAATACTGCTCCTATATACAAGAATATAACTACTATAATACTGCCCCCTATATACAAGAATATAACTACTATAATACTGCTCCTATATACAAGAATATAACTACTATAATACTGCTCCTATATACAAGAATATATCTACTACAATACTGCTCCTATATACAAGAATATAACTACTATAATACTGCCCCTATATACAAGAATATAACTACTATAATACTGCTCCTATATACAAGAATATAACTACTATAATACTGCTCCTATATACAAGAATATAACTACTATAATACTGCCCCCTGTATACAAGAATATAACTACTATAATACTGCCCCTTATACAAGAATATAACTACTATAATACTGCCGCCTATATACAAGAATATGACTACTATAATACTGCTCCTATATACAAGAATATAACTACTATAATACTGCTGCCCCTATATACAAGAATATAACTACTATAATACTGCCCCTATATACAAGAAGATAACTACTATAATACTGCCCCCTATATACAAGAATATAACTACTATAATACTGCCCCCTATATACAAGAATATAACTACTATAATACTGCTCCTACATACAAGAATATAACTACTATAATACTGCTCCTATATACAAGAATATAACTACTATAATACTGCTCCCTATATACAATAATATAACTACTATAATACTGCCCCTATATACAAGAACATAACTACTATAATACTGCCCCCTATATACAAGAATATAACTACTATAATACTGCCCCCTATATACAAGAATATAACTACTATAATACTGCCCCCTATATACAAGAATATAACTGCTATAATACTGCCCGTATATACAAGAATATAACTACTATAATACTGCCCCTATATACAAGAATATAACTACTATAATACTGCTCCCTATATACAAGAATATAACTGCTATAATACTGCCCGTATATACAAGAATATAACTACTATAATACTGCCCCTATATACAAGAATATAACTACTATAATACTGCTCCCTATATACAAGAATATAACTGCTATAATACTGCCCGTATATACAAGAATATAACTACTATAATACTGCCCGTATATACAAGAATATAACTACTATAATACTGCTCCCTATATACAAGAATATAACTGCTATAATACTGCCCGTATATACAAGAATATAACTACTATAATACTGCCCCTATATACAAGAATATAACTACTATAATACTGCTCCCTATATACAAGAATATAATTGCTATAATACTGCCCGTATATACAAGAATATAACTACTATAATACTGCCCCTATATACAAGAATATAACTACTATAATACTGCTCCCTATATACAAGAATATAACTGCTATAATACTGCCCGTATATACAAGAATATAACTACTATAATACTGCCCGTATATACAAGAATATAACTACTATAATACTGCTCCCTATATACAAGAATATAACTGCTATAATACTGCCCGTATATACAAGAATATAACTACTATAATACTGCCCCTATATACAAGAATATAACTACTATAATACTGCTCCCTATATACAAGAATATAACTGCTATAATACTGCACCTTATACAAGAATATAACTACTATAATACTGCCCCTATATACAAGAATATAACTACTATAATACTGCTCCCTATATACAAGAATATAACTGCTATAATACTGCCCGTATATACAAGAATATAACTACTATAATACTGCCCGTATATACAAGAATATAACTACTATAATACTGCTCCCTATATACAAGAATATAACTGCTATAATACTGCCCGTATATACAAGAATATAACTACTATAATACTGTCCCCTATATACAAGAATAAAACTACTATAATACTGCCCCTATATACAAGAATATAACTACTATAATACTGTCCCTATATACAAGAATATAACTACTATAATACTGCCTCCTATATACAAGAATATAACTACTATAATACTGCCCCTATATACAAGAATATAACTACTATAATACTGCCCCCTATATACAAGAATATAACTACTATAATACTGCCCCCTATATACAAGAATATAACTGCTATAATACTGCCCGTATATACAAGAATATAACTACTATAATATTGCCCCTATATACAAGAATATAACTACTATAATACTGCTCCCTATATACAAGAATATAACTGCTATAATACTGCCCGTATATACAAGAATATAACTACTATAATACTGCCCCTATATACAAGAATATAACTACTATAATACTGCTCCCTATATACAAGAATATAACTGCTATAATACTGCCCGTATATACAAGAATATAACTACTATAATACTGCCCGTATATACAAGAATATAACTACTATAATACTGCTCCCTATATACAAGAATATAACTGCTATAATACTGCCCGTATATACAAGAATATAACTACTATAATACTGCCCCTATATACAAGAATATAACTACTATAATACTGCTCCCTATATACAAGAATATAATTGCTATAATACTGCCCCTATATACAAGAATATAACTACTATAATACTGCTCCCTATATACAAGAATATAACTGCTATAATACTGCCCGTATATACAAGAATATAACTACTATAATACTGCCCGTATATACAAGAATATAACTACTATAATACTGCTCCCTATATACAAGAATATAACTGCTATAATACTGCCCGTATATACAAGAATATAACTACTATAATACTGCCCCTATATACAAGAATATAACTACTATAATACTACCCCCTATATACAAGAATATAACTACTATAATACTGCCCCCTATATACAAGAATATAACTACTATAATACTGCTCCCTATATACAAGAATATAACTGCTATAATACTGCCCGTATATACAAGAATATAACTACTATAATACTGTCCCCTATATACAAGAATAAAACTACTATAATACTGCCCCTATATACAAGAATATAACTACTATAATACTGTCCCTATATACAAGAATATAACTACTATAATACTGCCTCCTATATACAAGAATATAACTACTATAATACTGCCCCTATATACAAGAATATAACTACTATAATACTGCCCCCTATATACAAGAATATAACTACTATAATACTGCCCCCTATATACAAGAATATAACTGCTATAATACTGCCCGTATATACAAGAATATAACTACTATAATATTGCCCCTATATACAAGAATATAACTACTATAATACTGCTCCCTATATACAAGAATATAACTGCTATAATACTGCCCGTATATACAAGAATATAACTACTATAATACTGCCCCTATATACAAGAATATAACTACTATAATACTGCTCCCTATATACAAGAATATAACTGCTATAATACTGCCCGTATATACAAGAATATAACTACTATAATACTGCCCGTATATACAAGAATATAACTACTATAATACTGCTCCCTATATACAAGAATATAACTGCTATAATACTGCCCGTATATACAAGAATATAACTACTATAATACTGCCCCTATATACAAGAATATAACTACTATAATACTGCTCCCTATATACAAGAATATAATTGCTATAATACTGCCCCTATATACAAGAATATAACTACTATAATACTGCTCCCTATATACAAGAATATAACTGCTATAATACTGCCCGTATATACAAGAATATAACTACTATAATACTGCCCGTATATACAAGAATATAACTACTATAATACTGCTCCCTATATACAAGAATATAACTGCTATAATACTGCCCGTATATACAAGAATATAACTACTATAATACTGCCCCTATATACAAGAATATAACTACTATAATACTACCCCCTATATACAAGAATATAACTACTATAATACTGCCCCCTATATACAAGAATATAACTACTATAATACTGCTCCCTATATACAAGAATATAACTGCTATAATACTGCACCTTATACAAGAATATAACTACTATAATACTGCCCCTATATACAAGAATATAACTACTATAATACTGCTCCCTATATACAAGAATATAACTGCTATAATACTGCCCGTATATACAAGAATATAACTACTATAATACTGCCCGTATATACAAGAATATAACTACTATAATACTGCTCCCTATATACAAGAATATAACTGCTATAATACTGCCCGTATATACAAGAATATAACTACTATAATACTGTCCCTATATACAAGAATATAACTACTATAATACTGCTCCTATATACAAGAATATAACTACTATAAGGCTGGGTTCACACGTGGCGGAATTTCACTTAAATTCCGCTGCGGACACTCCGCAGCGTTAATCCGCAGCGGAGCCGTTTGTCCATTGACTTACACTTTAATTTAGCAGTGTTCGTTTAGACGAGGCGTAAAATTCCGCTGCGGAGCATAGGCTGCGGAGCGGAATTTGGTGTCCGCAGCATGCTCTGTCTGTTGCGGAGCAGTGGCGGACTCATGGCGGAATTTCTCCATTGACTTCAATGGAGATTCTAAGTTCCGCAATGAAGTCCGCAGCTGTCATGCACATGTTATGTGTGCTGCGGATGCGTCTTGCTTTTTTGCCATGACATTTCTTCATTCTGGCTGGACCTATGTATTTCTAGGTCTACAGCCAGACTGAGGAAGTCAATGGGGCTCCCGTAATGACGGGAGCGTTGCTAGGAGACGTCTGTAAATAGTCACTGTCCAGGGTGCTGAAAGAGTTAAGCGATCGGCAGTAACTGTTTCTGCACCCTGGATAGTGACTACCGATCACAATATACAGCAACCTGTAAAAAAATATAAGTTCATACTTACCGAGAACTCCCTGCTTCTGTCTCCAGTCCGGCCTCCCAGGATGACGTTTCAGTCTAAGTGACGGCTGCAGCCAATCACAGGCCAAGCACAGGCTGCAGCGGTCACATGGACTGGCGCGTCATCCAGGGAGGTCGGGCTGGATGCCGAAAGAGGGACGCGTCACCAAGACAACGGCCGGTAAGTATTAAATTCGTTTACTTTCACTAGGGAAAGTGCTGTCCCTTCTCTCTATCCTGCACTGATAGGGAGAAGGGAAGCACTTTTCCCGCAGTCCGCAGCAGCTAGTCCGCATCAATTTACTGCACATTTTGTGCAGATCCGCAGCAGAATCTGCAACGCAGATTCTGTGCGGCATTGATGCGGACAGTTGCGGAGGAAATCCGCCACGTGTGGTCATGCCCTAATACTGCTCCTATATACAAGAATATAACTACTATAATACTGCCCCTATATACAAGAATATAACTACTATAATACTGCTCTCTATATACAAGAATATAACTACTATAATACTGCCCCCTATATACAAGAATATAACTACTATAATACTGCTCCTATATACAAGAATATAACTACTATAATACTGCTCTTATATACAAGAAACAATTGCAGGTAAAAGAAAATTGGATCTTTTTGGAGGCGCTGCTGTGTGGTATAAATGTTGTGGAACGGAGTCCCAAGATATTAATAGGTTCAATTTATTGATAGTGGCTACGCGTTTCGACGATGAACAATCGTCTTCATCAGGCCATGTACATATCAGAGCAGACACAACTTATATAATCTGTAGGTACAAATTAACATAATTGAAAAAACCGCCAAATCTGACGGGGTCAAGGTGCGATCTTGACGTCACTCCCGGTTTTTTTTAAAAACATGTGTTCACATTGCCTGACTATAATTGCATAATGTGTTTCAACATACAAGTTGGATGTTTATTCATAAAATAGGATACAGTTAAAACAAATAAAGAAATGAGTTAGAAAATAAATAAAACCAAAGTTGGAAGAAATAGCTTAGTTTGGACTGAACGAAGCCGGGACGCGTCCTCGTTGCCAGGACAACCAAGCAGAAATCACAGCGAGTGAGCGGATTGATAGAACACTGCTTGCCGTGTGTAAGGCATTGAACTCATTTGAAGACTGCCTAGAGGTATGTGTTAATTAGATAAAAGAATGCACTTAAATGCCGTATCATGCATAAGTTTTATTAAATAGCTACGCTAATAGAGAATCATTATTAGATAACTCAATTTTAGCGTGGTTAGCAACAAAGTTGCGTCCTGATAATAATTTAAGTGTGCAGCATATTTTTAGTTACAGAATGTTGTATCTTTTTTTAAAAGGATATATTCTTATAAAAAACTGGAATGTAAGAAAGGCCATTAAATCCCTGCAAAATAATGAAGACCTAGTCATTCGTCCTGCCTATAAAGGAGGAGGAATAGTGATCCAGAACAGAGCTGATTATCTCGAGGAAACGAGTAGGATTTTAAAATGACAATACTTTTTATTGCAAATTAGTGTCCAATCCCCTTCCTGCCTATATATGTAAATATACGTCCATGATCGAGAAAGCATTCCAGGAGGGCTTACTCACGAAAAAAGAAAAAAGTTTTTTACATGTACCCTTCCCCAACATACCTTTCATTTATCATCTCCCCAAAATCCATAAAACACTCACAGACCCCCCCGGACGTCCTATCATTTCAGGAATCGGCTCACTAACCAGTAACCTCTCTCACTTTGTAGACTTACACCTTCAACCATTTGTACTCACGTTATCATCTTACCTTAAAGACTCTACTCAATTAATCAGTGACCTTTTTAATCTCAAAATTGACGTTTCCACATCCAGTATACACTTTTTAACAGCAGACGTAACCTCCTTGTACAGCAATATCCCACATAATAAAGGCATGCAGGTAACCAAATCATTCCTATCATCAAATGTCCTAATCCCTGATAACCAAGTTTCTTTCCTAACCAATTGTATTGATTTTATTCTTCATCATAACACATTCACTTTTAATAACAGTTTTTACAATCAAATTAGAGGTTGTGCGATGGGTACCCGATTCGCACCAGCCTACGCAAATCTGTACATGGGGGCCTTTGAAGAGGAATACATCTTAGGGGAACATTTTTTTAAAAAAAACATTCTTTTATATAGGCGTTATATCGACGATTTGTTCTTTGTGTGGACAGGATCTAAAAACGAAGCTTCACGCTTTATAAAACTTTTAAACAATAACAGTTATGATATTTCTTTTACGCACACTTTTTCTGACATCTCAATTGATTTCCTGGACCTAACTATCAGCTATGACACCTTGACCAAACATTTTATCACAAAAACCCATTTTAAATCCGTCGATGTAAACAGCTATATCGACTTCAAAAGTGCCCACTACCGCCCGTGGTTAACCAATGTACCCTTCGGTCAATTTAGAAGAGTACGTAAAAATTGTAGTACCAACGAAAATTTTAGAACAGAGTGAAATATTTAAGAGGGGAGATTTAGAGAGAAGCATTTCCATCCACAACTTATTAAAGATGCAAGAAAAAAAGCTTCACTACTATCCCAGGACTCCTGCCTAATCCCTGTACAGAGAAAACCAGTAGCAAATAAATATAACACCAATTTCATCACAACCTTTAACCAAGGGAACAAAACAATCAGGTCAATATTGCGCAAACATTGGCACATCATAAAAAGTGACCCTTACCTCAAAGATGCGATACCAGTCCATCCAAGCATCACCTTTCGACGTTCACTAACTCTTAAAAACATTCTGGCACCCAGCAGAATTCGCAAACCCAAAACAACAGCAGTAACATTTCTTTCCAGACCCAATGGCTCCTACAAATGTGGTCATCCACGATGCCTATGCTGCAATAGTATCAACAACAAAAAATACTCATACACATCAACAGTGACTTAAGAGTCCTTTCCAATCAAATCATCCCTAAGCTGCAGTAGTACATATGTGATTTACCTATTGGAATGTTCATGCCCACTCCAATATGTAGGGAGAACGACACAACAACTCAGATCCAGAATAAATAAACATAGATCTAATGTGAACATAGGTTTTTTGAAGCATAGTGTATCTCGTCATTTCACCCACATACATAAATGCCAATTTAACCAAATTACTGTTACACCAATTGAAGAGATACATCACGACGTTCCCAACAGATTTAATAAACTGAAACAGAGGGAAAATTTTTGGATTTTCAAATTACAGACTTTACATCCAAGAGGTTTGAATGATATCTCCGAATCATCATTGGACTAACCTACACTCCAAACGACTAAGATAACATTTAAGGCAAAATGTTCTCCACGTTAACCCACATCAATTTTTTGTCTCCATAAATATATTTTTTATTCACGAAGTAGCGAAATTCCTGCATGTTTCTAACCCCATTAGAGTCCTTTATTATTATATATATATACCTTTATACTTACATCTTATGTTGCCTTTTCTGCCCTCGGGATCCCACTATACAACTACCACTCTATCCTTTTCATTTACAGTAGTATCAAATATGGGGTTCTCATACTAATTTATATTACAGTTTCAAACAAGTTGCATACTCCGATTATAAACTGGACCGAACAGAGTTGCTAATCACGTTAAGTGTTATTTAGCGCAACCGTAGATGAATTCTCTTATTTAAACAATATATGCCTTTTAAAAATAATAATTTTAATATCTTACTCACGGCAAACATTGTTCTACCATTTGCTCCTTGTCTTTTTCCTTCTTTTGGTTGTCCTGGTA